>NC_052154.1:40408517-40607676 GCF_902713615.1 Scyliorhinus canicula
ACTTCCCCTCCTCCCCATGGCCACTTCCCCTCCTCCCCATGGCCACTTCCCCTCCTCCCCATGGCCATTTCCCCTCCTCCCCATGGCCACTTCCCCTCCTCCCCATGGCCACTTCTCCTCCCCATGGCCACTTCCCCTCCTCCCCATGGCCACTTCCTCTCCCTCCCCCATGGCCACCTCTCCTCCTCCCCATGGCCACTCCCCCTCCCTCCCCATGGCCACTTCTCCTCCCCATGGCCACTTCCCCTCCCTCCCCATGGCCACTTCCCTTCCTCTCCATGGCCACTTCCCTTCCTCCCCATGGCCACTTCTCCTCCCCATGGCCACTTCCGCTCCTCCCCATGGCCATTTCCCCTCCTCCCCATGGCCACTTCCCCTCCTCCCCATGGCCACTTACCCTCCCTCCCCATGGTCCCTTCTCTTCCTCCCCATGGCCACCACTCCTCCTCCCCATGGCCATTTCCCCTCCTCCCCATGGCCACTTCCCCTCTCTCCCCATGGCCACTTCCCCTCTCCCCCATGGCCACCACTCCTCCTCCCCATGGCCACTTACCCTCCCTCCCCATGACCACTTCCCCCCCTCCCCATGGCCACTTTCCCTCCCTCCCCATGGCCCGCTTCCCCTCCCTCCCCATGGCCAGTTCCCCTCCCTCCCCATGGCCACCACTCCTCCTCCCCATGGCCGCTTCCCCTCCCTCCCCATGGCCAGTTCCTCTTCATTCCCATGGCCACTTCTCCTTCTCCCCATGGCCATATCTCCTTCTCCCCACGGCTACTTATCCTCCTCCCCATGGCCAGTTTCCCTTCCTCCCCATGGCCACGTCTTCTTCCTCCTGCATGGCCACTTCCCATCCCTCCCCGTGGCCACACCGCCTTCCTCTCCATGGCCACTTCTGCTCCCTCTCCATGGCCACTTCCCGTCCCTCCCCGTGGCCACTTCTCCTCCGTCCCCATGGCCATGTCTCCTCACTCCCCATGATACCGTCTTCCCTCCCCATGGCCATTTCCCCTCCCTCGCATGGCCACATCCTCCTCCTCATGGCCACCTCTCCTCCCTCCACATGGCTCCCTCCACTCGACTCCCTCCCCAGAGTGGCTTCTCCTGCCTTTCCATGGCACTTCCCCTCTTGCCCCATGGGAGATGCCTACCTCCCTCCACTGACTGCTCTCTTCTCGCTTCACAGTCTTCTCACTTCCTCATTCTTGACCTGACCCTGACCTTTGTGGACTTCCAGCTTGTCCAATCAGAGGCTGCTTCTCACTGCATTGGCTACTTATAAGACCTAGCAGCAGCCAATGAAGGGCGAAACCAGCCTCTGATTGGACAAGTAGCTTCATAGCATTTTTTGAATGTTATCTACCAGCCTGGCCTCCTGGGTAGCCTCTGTATGTATCCAATGGCCCCTCAGGGTTCTGCAGAACCCACCGTTTGGGATACCCTGATCTGGAGGGTGGAGGAGGCCACTGGCTAAAGCCCTGATAACATTGAAAAAATAGAATTTGGATTTTTACTTGGTGCCGTAACCTTCTGCTTCCACTGCCTTTAGAGGAAGAGAATTCCAGAGAAAAAAAATTCTCCTCACCTCCGTCTGAAATGAGTGACCCCTTACTTTTAAACACTGAATGGCTTCCTTCTGTGCCATACACTTTCTGTGTTTTTTAAAATTTCTGTGTAAGTGTCTTTGGACGAAATTAAAGCCAAATCTGTTCTGTGATTATGTGTTCATCAGAAATAATAAGCCCTCAACATAAACTGTTTCATTGTGGCTAACATCAATGATCCTTGCCGTCATTATTTTTCTTGGGATCTTGCTGTGTACAACATAGTTGTTGTTTCATCCATATAGCAACGGTGGTTCACTTCAATGTGATTCATTCTATATGAAGTACCTTGAAGACACTGCATAACGCAAATACTTTCTGTCTTATAAGCCACAACAGTTTTAGCCAGAACATTTCAAACTGTTGATATTATTCACTAAGGAATGGAAATCTCTTTCTAGAATCTAAAACCAAAAATAAATGCCTGATGATGAACTGAAAGGTGTCTCTTGACATTCTCAGACACATTAACACAAGCAAGCAAAAAGCTAATTTGGGAATGAGCAAGCTTTTATGGCACTTACATCTTGATGAACTTGAATCTAGATGGGGATGAAAAGAAGGACAAAATGGTTGAGATGATCAATTGATGATCATTGGTCTTCGGATAATGGTTTTCAGAGCGATGCAGAAATTATTATTAGCTGGAGTCCTAATGTTACTTTCTCTTAATTTTCGACAATGTTTCATTCACTTTTTACGTAAAAGACACCCTTGGAAGAACATTTGATCATAATTGACCACCCTCTAGAGTCCCAGACCAAATTCGCTGCTAACCATCCTGCTGTTACCCAGATTATGCAGATGGTGGAAGAAACAATAGCTATTGACCTCTAAATTCTCTCCACGTACTGGAGCGTGTGTAGGATTTAGAGATAGAATTATTTGTAACTCATGTGTTACTGTTTCTTTAACATTTTGCTTTTTATGTTAATTTATTTCAAGTATCTGGCAGACTGCAAATAAAAAATAAAATACCTTCACTGATATCAGAAGCAGAGGCAGTTCCTACTCACTCTATCACCGACATATGGGCTAGCTGCACATCTAACAAATATTCGTCCCTGAATGCACACTAAGTTACCTTCCAACCACAGTCTATTGGGTGCTCTGCTAATGATTATCATGCCTTGGCACAGTTAGAGAGCGCCCTGCTCGTGGGTGAACACACAGCTGCCAACATCCTTCACTTTTTACAGTTCCTGTTGAATGAGTGGATTCATTCCAATAACCTGACAGACAGGATGATTATTACAGATAATGGTGTTAACATGAGGAAAGTTGCACTGGAAGGTAGTTACTGTAATATACATTATTTTGCATATATAGTAAATCTTGCTGTGCATAATACTCCAGAGAACTACAAAACCAGTAACCAACATTGTTGCCATTATGTGAAGAAACCTGGGGCATTTCTATCTTTCTGAGAAAGCTATCGAGCAGCTGGAACATTTCTAAAGAGAGCATTATGTGCCAGCATGTCTGATACAGGATATGACAATGAGATGAACCTTTGTGTTTTTCATGATAGAGCACCTAGTGGAGCAAATAAAACCCCATATATTGCAACACTATTGAATACATGATTGGCAGCAGCTCGGCATATTCCCAATGGATTGGCCCAGTTGCTGTTCAATCTGCCAAAGACCAATCATGAGACACACTACAACCTGACCATCCTATACTGTCATCCCCAATGCCTTTGTAGAAAATTACAGGATAGTTTTGTAAAGAAAGCATCTCTGAATTTAAGTGGTATTTGTATGTGGTAAATAATATTTTAGTGAGCTATTTATTCTGAGGTGAAAAATATTTACCAAATATACTGTTCAAACTTTGCTTTGAGGTGGTTTACATTGCTGCGTAAGAGTTTAGAAACATTTAGGCACAATTTTTCTGAGGTGGCTTGGCCTCCTCAAAATTTAACCGGTTCAAAATATGTGCGTTGACACATATTCCTGCCATGAGATCAAACTTTGGATATTTTTAATGGCTACAAAAAAACCTAGTGCCATGATCTGTCAGCAAAGGTGCACTACGGTGGATGTCCAAGTTTTTCTGAGGGCCCAGCACTTAAAGCTGGACTTACCAGTAAAGTCAAACCCGCATGCAGGGAGAGGGGGGGGGGGGGGGGGGGCTGCGGTACAGTTCTGACAGGAACAAATCCAAAAGGAGCTGCAAGTTACTCAAAGTGGTATTGACATTCTTCTGACTGAAATTAGGTAGAATAGGGGTGGCATAGTGAGTGCAGGTGACAAGACACTTGACAAAATAGCAACCAGGACCACATGGGAGGAGGAAAATAGTGAAAACCAATCCAATATTGTCAAGGACTCCTCTCCAGTGCAAAAAAATTGAATTACCTTCCAAGATCAGCAAGTGAAAGTAAAGTGCAAAGCTGCCATCCAGCTATATTTTAAAGTATTTGGATGACAAATTGATATGAACGTTAAAACTGTAGTAAAAATCTTATATGTATAAAATGTGAACTTAATGAATTGTGCAGTTTCCTTCACATGAAACAATCACATTCGATCACTACAGAATCTTGCAATGCATGCGTGCCCTTTGAAGAATGATTCTCTCCATAGGTACTCCATAAGAAAAATGATTTGTGTTCTCCAATTCGAGTCAAACAAACGAGTCGATGACTGAAAGTAACAAACATTCTGTTCCCGTGCAGGGATTTAAGATTCCAGCACTAGCTCTCCTTAACTGGTGTTTTAAGTTACCCTTGGTTTATAGAGGCTTCAATTTGATGTGTTGTTCTTTGGGTGGATAGCAGGGAATTTAGGGCTGATAATCTTGTCCTGGCGTAAACTATCATTTACATTCCTACACTTGGCAGCACAGTAGCACAGTGATTAGCACTGTTGCTTCACAGCGCCAAGGACCCGGGTTCGATTCCCGACTTGGGTCACTGTCTGTGCGGAGTCTGCACATTCTCCCCATGTCTGTGCGGAGTCTGCACATTCTCCCCGTGTCTGCGTGGGTTTCCTCCGGGTGCTCCGATTTCTTCTTACAAGTCCCGAAAGATATGCTTGTTAGCTGAATTGGACATTCTGTATTCTCCCTCTGTGTACCTGAACAGGTGCTAGAATGTGGCGACTAGGGGCTTTTCACAGTAACTTCATTGCAGTATTGATGTAAGCCTACTTGTGACAATAAAGATTATTATTATTACTTCTGCTGGGTGCTTTTCACAGGCTCCTTTATTTCTGGTGCAATTTTGGGTAAAACCGATGTACCCTTTCCACCCCATATCCTAATCACTCCCCAGTAGTTTTGTGCCCAATCAACACGTCGGGAATGCTAGTCTTTCCGAAAGAATGAAACAAAGAGGAATTTAATCTTTCCATTATCATATCGAGGGGAGGGATTTTCTTACCTTGGGAGCCTTAAAAAGCATTACAACACTGATTGCATTTCTTTGTAAAAACTGGATTGAAATGGAATTTTTACTATTATACATCATTGGATATGCATAAATATGCCTTCGACTGAATGCTGATTGGACTCAGAGTGCAGACAAAAAGATATACTACACAAAGTCAATTTTCCTGCATTGAAATCTCACATTCCTTTGTGGTTAATATAGTTGTTGAGGTTTTTAAGTTTGTAGATCATTACTAACTTGTGGGGTTGGAAAATCTGTTGTCACCCAGTAATACTGGTGTGAAAGTTAAGAAAGATAAATTAGTTTAGGCAGAGAGAGCATTATAACGTAAGCAACAGCAAAAACACCTACAGTAATTCTTTTGTAAATTACATAATAATGATGAAGACAGACCAAAAAATGAGAGCTTATACTGTGTAACAGGATACATCTAATCCCTTCCCTGTATTACATACAAAATTATGTATATTTAAGTTATATGATAGGAAAATTGGACAAGGCCAATAATCAGACTGTGGGGATCATGATGTGTGATTAACCTGCATCAGTTCTTAGTGATGCAGGCAGCATGCAACCTCTATGCCGCCTGCTAATTTGAATAATAATGGCTTGCAGCCCAGTGCACAAGGTGTAGGTTGAATGGCCGCACGCACAACCAAAAGAGACTTTAAGTAGTGATGGTTAGCATTAAGTGCTATTAGCCACACACAAACTTGGGCTCCTAACCGAGTTGCATTGCTGCTGACTGTAACATGTGTGACTAGGTCCCTCCGCCAGAACCGTATTTAAGACTTCCTTAAGAATTTCTGCTCCAATTACCTGTCATGCTGCAGCCATGGGGGATTGCAAGTAGAGAACCCATGACTGGGATCATGTGGGCCTGATCAGAACCCTTGCGGTCACAACCAACACCTTACACATATGTAGCATCACTCTCTGTCGATCACATAAGCTTTAATCAACTCTTCAAGCCACCAAGCATTCTAGTCAACCCAAACAGTGCCATGAGAATTATTCGACAGTCCCTTTAAATAGCACTGGTCGCATATTCAGCTGTAGGTGTGTTTGAAAGAGGACACAAGAAGGGACAGGGATTAAAGTGGCAGCCTAGCTGTTGAATCATTATTTATGCTGTGTTACCAAGATGACACTTAGCATGAGCTGCGCAGAAATGTGCATGTGTGCAGCACGTATGTTGTTGGGTGTTCTGATTACCCATTGGTTGTGTCTGGTTCTGATTACCCATTGGTTACATGTCTGCATATCATTACAGCACGGACGCCATTTTGCTACCAAAAGGGCGCACTTAGCCTGGAAACTATGGGTGATAGAGAGCCCAATTTTGCAACCATGCTGCTTTCATGTTTTAATTGGTACATGTGATAAAATGGAGCAGCTCAATTACGTGTTACAAAATTGATCTGTTGAATCTCTAGTTCAGATCTAATATTATCATTACAAAATTTACGTTATTTGTCAATATAATTACATGGCACTTCAAATATTTTTGAGATCTAAAATCCAATATGGAGTGATAGATGAGAGACTGATGGTTTTGCTTGTGCTCATTCATGTTTTACAAAGAAATATGGATTTATTCCAGTAAACATATCAGAAAGACTGTCTGGTTTAATTATCATTTTGTTTTGTCTCTGAATATCGCCGAGAGTCGACTATGACAAAAAAAATCTTGCAACGGACACCAATTCATAATGGGACACTATTTCGAAAACTGCCCCTGCAGATGTTTTGCTGTGTTCTCCGCTAACAAACAGTAACATTTAGCAGATACAGTTTTAAAGCCAAGATAATATCTGTAGATCAGCTTTTACACAGGATAACTGTATGATGGAGTTCAGTGTTGGCTCGTGGAAACACGCCACGATGATCCCCTACCTGAAGTTATTGGAGTGCATCCACTTCACATCTATTTCATTCAGATGACTATCTCCTGGCCTCTGTGGGGAAACCCATCAATGCTGATTATTTCGCAATGGTATGTCTTGTTTTAAAACTGTAGGATATTTGCAGGGGTTAAAATTGTTACTCACGCTGCTGGTACTTCCTTAGTGGTAATCTTATATTGTTGGCTAATATTTAGACTGTGATTTATTTTTTACTAAGGAACCAGAATCATTTTTATTAAAATACAATTTTTTTCTGTCGGATACAGAAAGCACTAGTATTTTCTTTATGTGTTGAATGGAAATATGTAGGGTATATGTAGACAATACCAATTTTAAAATTCTTCCGTGGTCACCCTAAACTGTCCAATTCTCTTCATATTTATGAACGGTGGTCGTGTTTATTGTGTGGCAGTTATAATCCACGAAAGAGCTATTCTTCTTTCTCTAATTCAGGGTGGGAGGCTTTTTAGCGTTTGACAGCTAGTGAAGAAAAAAAGGAACAAATCCTGACAAATTTGCCCTGTTTTTGCTCGGCAGAATAGTTGATTTCTTTATTTCACTGAGGAAAATGGTCTGTAATATCTGAGCCCACATTATCTGACTTGAAGAAGATATCTGACATCAGTTTAGGGGAAATACATCTCCTTGCTGCAAGTTAATCAATATGCCCACACAAGGGTCCAGCAGAATTTCTAATAGGAGTCTGAAGTCAGTGGATAGGAACCATTCAGGTTATTAATTGGCTGATCTTTTAATGGATCTTGGGATTAATTGCTGTAAATAGTCAAATTATTGGGCCCACAACAGAAAGTTTAAAAAAAAAACAAATATAGGGTGAAAAATGAAAAGTGCTGAAAATGTTCATATTTTGTTGTTTTTTATTGGACCATATTTCAAAAGCTGAACATTTACTTTGTAAAGGGATGGAAATGTCTCGTATTGCATAGCAATTTGTGATGAAAAATTTACTCTGACACAGTTTGAAAAATCTATAGCAAAAACTGTGATTCAAATTCATTTTCATGTCCTGTAGTCTCAATAGCACATTTTCCAAATTAATACACACAGGAAACATGCAAATATTTTTACATTTTTAGAATTACAAGGATTATTGTCATCTCTATTATTTTTTTCAATTTGACATAATGCTAAACTATTCCGCTCTCTGTTCTCTGGTGAAAACGTTGAAGATTGCACAATTTAAATTTTAAATTCTATCACAAATCCATTTATTTGTGTTGTGTCTTCACCAGTCCTGCAGTGTTATCTCAGAAACTGAATAATGACAATTAACATCTAAGGAAAAAAAACACATTACATTCATTACATTCTCTTCTAAATCTCACCAGAATGGAATTTCACATTGTAGCCAACAGCAAAATTGAAAATTTCACACAACGTGTTGCGAGCACAAGGCCTCCACATGATAGGTGATCCTCCTATGTAAGCCCCACCTGGCAATTCTTTCTCTGCTTCAGTACAGCTGGTAAGAAAGTATTGGTTTGAATATGTTCTCAGTTCTCAATGCTTTGTTTGTCAGTAGAGTGGGGTGGCATTTGCTGTACATTATTTTTATTTCTTGTGTTTTTTTGCCTTCCTTTTCACGGGTGTAGTATCTCTTCAGTTTGGCAGAATTCCTTTCATATCATTATTCCCCTTACAAGCTCCCGCTGTCCAACCCTTGTGATAAACTAAATGCCTTTATAAAGTCTTTCAGAAAAAATCATGCTCCCAAGTGCCTACCAAACGTTCTTTTAGTTTTTATATCTCCATTTCCTTCTCTCTCAAAGAGGAATTAAATCAGTTGATTTGTACATTAGTAGATCTTGCTGTATCCCTTAACCAGTATTAGCTGAATAAAATCTGATTCCAACCTACCAATGGAAATGAATCTTGAGGAATATAGTTGTTAGGATATAATGCTTCGCAGATTTAGAATATCCATCAGGCCTAGATGGACCTAGTTTCAGATTATTTTATGCAATAACCTATAAGATTGATTCCCAGATCTTCTGTTCTCAGTGAAGTTAAAAGTCAATCTGTCTTTCACGTCTATATTCCAGATTCAGTTGACTTGTGCTTCATTGAATATTGTTAGATTTGACCTTAGTCTTTCATAATGAAGTGTACATAAGAGTATTGATACTCACAGAATGTCCAAACTCACTTTGAGTTTCCATTTGAAGGTGATCAGAAGAATCAGCATAAACTTAGTTTCAAATATTAGTCTGGAATATTTAAGAAAGACACTTTTCCTTTTCAAAGCTAGGCCTGCGAAATATTCCTTACAGGAACATAGAACATAGAACAGTACAGCACAGAACAGGCCCTTCAGCCCTCGATGTTGTGCCGAGCCATGGTCACCCTACTCAAACCCACGTATCCACCCTATACCCGTAACCCAACAACCCCCCCCCCCCCCCTTAACCTTACTTTTTAGGACACTACGGGCAATTTAGCATGGCCAATCCACCTAACCCGCACACCTTTGGACTGTGGGAGGAAACCGGAGCACCCGGAGGAAACCCACGCACACACGTGGAGGACGTGCAGACTCCGCACAGACAGTGATCCAGCCGGGAATCGAACCTGGGATCCTGGAGCTGTGAAGCATTTATGCTAACCACCATGCTACCGTGCTGCCCTCACTTGATGATTACATAGAACATAGAACAGTACAGCACAGAACAGGCCCTTCGGCCCTCGATGTTGTGCCGAGCAATGATCACCCTACTTAAACCCACGTAACCCGTATCCCAACAATCCCCCCATTAACCTTACACTACGGGCAATTTAGCATGGCCAATCCACCTAACCCGCACATCTTTGGACTGTGGGAGGAAACCGGAGCACCCGGAGGAAACCCACGCACACACGGGGAGGACGTGCAGACTCCACACAGACAGTGACCCAGTCGGGAATCGAACCTGGGACCCTGGAGCTGTGAAGCATTGATGCTAACCACCATGCTACCGTGAGGCCCGTATAACCGTGAAAAAAACATTTGGTAGGCACTTGGGAGCGTGATTTTTCTGAAAAAGATATTAATTAATGTTTAAAATGCGCACGATTGACTGGCTCCAACTTGTCCCAACTCACCATGTCATGTGAAATTTCAAAAGGACATCGAACATGTTTCATTCAAGCAGAGATAAATATATGGTTGGATTCTCTGCTCTGGAGACAAAGGGCGCGATTCTCCGCAAACGCGGCGAGTTGTAAGGGGTGCCGTGAAACTGGCCATGTTTCACGGCAGCCTCCGCGCCCCCTCCCGGGACCCGATTCACCCCCCGGGCGGGGCTAGCAGCGGGGCCCCGTGAAGCACAGCATCGCGGATGATGTCATCACGCAGATGCGTCAAACCCGCGCATGCGCGGGCCGTCATGCCCCTGAGCCGCCCCGCGGACTGATCATGCCGGGCAGCGGAAGAACAAATAGTGCGTGGGTATCGGACCCCCCCCATCATTGCCCACCGATCGCAGGCCCATGCCACCCTTGGCACGGCGGTGGTGCGGCCGTGCCAATCGGTGCCATGGTTGTCCGGGGCGGGCACTTTGCAGCCGTTTTCACGAACGCTGAAAGCAGGTGTGATCGCGGCTGCGAAAACGGCCGTAAACCCCGTGGTGTTCGGCCCATCGGCCCGCGGAGAATCGCTGTTCGCCGTAAAAAACAGCGAGCAGCGATTCGTGTCGGGGGCGGCCGGAGGGGGGGGGGGGGGGGGGAATAGCGGGAGGCCGTGAAAATTGTTGGGAAGGCCCTCCCGCTATTCTCCGACCCGTCGTGGGCAGCGGAGAATCGCGCCCAAAGTGCTTCCGCCAGTAGAGACTTGCTCCTAGTCTCCGCTGATGCTAGGAGCAGTGCCCTGGTGTGGTTAGAACATACAAGGCTAATTTATGCATGGAGGAGAGCTCGCTGGATTCCATCCGAGTTCCGGTAACGGGCTCTCATTTTGTATGGGGCGGCCCAATACCAAGATCTGGCAGCAGTATTCCCCCCCCCCCTCACAATCCTGCCCCCCCTTTGATGACAAATTGGGGCATCCTCCTGCCTCCCCTTCCATCATGGGAATAAAAAATCACCTCCCCACAGCACGCATGCATAGGAGTGACCCAACCCCCAACCCTCCTGGCATACCCCATCAAACACCCCGCAGCCCTCTATCAGACCCCACACTAGTGACCCCCCCATCAGACCCCACACTAGAGATCTCTAACAGAGACCCCCATCAATCACCCCCAATAGAGACCGCCATCAGAGATTCCTGCCTGAAAGATGATGAGCAGTCCAGGCAGTATAGTGAAAGATCACTGCATTTTCCCATACATCTACTGCCTCAGACAAAAGTGTTTAAAGCAGCAGCTGTTACAAGTGTCAGAAGCTTCCTCAAAGCCCAGTAAACTTCAAAGAGCTTCAAATCCCTTGACAGCCTTTTAAATGCAAAATTTCAATTCAATTAAACACAGCAGCAGCTATTGACATGCTGGGGATCAGTCATAGGAATAGTGTTTATAAACATTGTGGTTAGCATCAACTCAGGATAGTAGAGATGCATTCAAGCGTGAAGGGAAAGATAGATCAATAATCCACCAAGCACCTGACTCTGGAGTGATAAAACTGTCAATCACTGGTTAATGCAATGTATTACCATATGAAATTGAATGGGATATTTGTTTTTCAATGGCTGTCAAGGGATTTGAAGGTCTTTGAAGTTAACTGGACTTTTGAGGAAGCCTCTGACACTTGTTACAGCTGCTGCCTTAAACACTTGTATCTGAGGCAGCAGATGTGAAGGTAAGTGAAAATACAGTGATCTTTCACTATACTGCTTGGACTGCTCTTCAGCTTTCAGCAGGTGTCACTGCTGGGGGTCTTTGTTGGGGGTCTCTGATGGGGCCTATATTGGGGATCTCTGTTGGGGGATCTGATTGGCGGTCTGATGGGTCAGTGGGGCTGGTCAGGCAGGGGCCAGGATTTGTGCTATGGGGGAGGGGGGCCTTCCAATGGACTTTGGGGGCACCTCAGTTATGCACCGACCTCCTTGACCCACCATGTGGTCCACCGCATCTGGGCCATGCTTGGGAAAACTTGCACCAATTCCCACCGGGAAGATTTCCTGCTGCGGGGGTCAGTGTATAATGGAGGGGGGTAGGCGGACGTTGAAGACTCGGGCTTCCAACCTGTTAATCGCATGCAAATGGGTGCAAATCACCCATTTACCTCCTCCTGTCGGCACGGGTAATGCAGCTCAATGCCATCACCGGTGGGTGACAGGAGCATCGAAACGGGATTGACGCCCAGCGCAGATGCCGTTTTTCACCCAACACTCCATTCTCCACCAGATCGGGAAACCCACGACCGGCATCGGGCAAGGGAGAATCCACCCCATAATATCAGACTCCAGGATACTAGGAGCCGCTTCAGAAGGTTATGCTTTCACGTTAGATCGGTTATCTAGTCTAAACCATGTATTGATGTGGTTGCTTTCGTACTGATAAATGCCCTAGATGATGTACCTTGACAATATGAAAAGAGTGGTTTATCAAATACATCATCAGAGGTAAATTGGAAATGAGTGTCTGCTGGCTCAGGATTAGCATTCTGCCTCCTGGTTCACAAGATTGTGCGTTCAATCTCCACTCCAGCACTTGGAGGACATAATACAGCTTGCTGTTCAGAGTAGTATTAAAGACAGGCTACATTGTTACAAGTGCAGTGTTTCAGATTTAAAAAAAAATAGATTATGTCTTCAGTTGTCTCATGTGTTGCGCAACCTGTTTTCAATAGTTGGAGGTTCATCCTGCTTCCTATTTTGGGAAGGGTTGACTTATTAATTAATTATAATTCACAATCGTGCAGGCAGTTCACTTGGTGCAGATTTAATGCATGACGGTCGGTGCGTGAAAAATCTTTCTGTGAATAGATGAGAGTTACTGCGATGAGAAATATTTCCATTTCACTCATTGCAAAAGACTGATAACTCATCAACCCCTACAGGGATTGTGGGTTACTGGTCTTTCACACTCGTAAAATAAACTCCGTATTCTTGCTGTCACAGAGAATTATCATCAATACCTTTAACTTTTGGCTGTTTGTACCATCAGATTTTGGGGGGGCTAACTTCAAAAACGCATTTTGGAGGGCAAAAATCAGAAATAACTCTGATGATTCTTTATATATTTTGTCCTTATTTATTGATTCCCCATGATTTACCTGGAATTCTTTAAAGCACCATTATTTGGTTGCATGTGACTTTAATAGCAAGTGACAAACTATAAATATTTTTAGTGACACTTTATGTCCTGGAGGTTTCAATGAAGTCCATTGACTGTGAAAGCTGTTGAGTAGAAATCGGAATAGATTGTGTTAAAGTGAAATCTGGAACATTCAGCAGCGCCAAAAATATCCAGGTTGGGAAAAGATAATTAAACGAGGAATACGTGTTTCTGGTTATATTTATTACATATTGGAACATGAACACCACAGATGGTACTGTTTAGGTGAAATCTTTAATATTCTCCCAGTTTCAATTGTTGAGTTCAGGAGCAGTAGGGAAAAGGTTCACATCGGTGGGGCGTGATTCTCCGACCCCCTGCCGGGTCGGAGAATCCCCGGGGGGGGGGGGGGGGGGGCGGCGTGAATCCCGCCCCGCCGCTCCGGCGCCAGCTGCCGAATTCTCCAACGCGGTTTTCGGGCGGGGACGGAGATCACGCAGCGCTGGTCAGGGGCGGTTGGCAACGCCCCCCCCCCGGCAATTCTCCGGGCCCCGATGGGCCGAGCGGCTGCCCGTCCTTGGCCAGTCCCACCGGCGTGAAATGGTCATGGTCCCACATGGCGGGACCTGGCTGGTAGGCTGTCTACTGGAATCCTCGGGGGGGGGGGGGGTGGGTGCAGGGGAGGATCTGGCCCCGTGGGGGGGGAGCAGTGGCCTGGCCCGCAATCGGGGCCCTACCGATCTGTAGGCGGTCCTGTGCCATGGGGGCACTCTTTCTATATGCGCCGGCTACTGTAGGGCTCCGCCATGGCTGCCACGGAGAAGAGACCCCCCCTGCGCATGCACAAGAACGCAGCGGCGGTTCTGCGCATGCGCCAGAACATGCCGGTGGTTCTGCGCATGCGCGCGACCACGGCGCCCTTCGGCACCGGTTGGCACGGCACCAACCCCTCCGCCGCCGGCCTAGCCCCCGGAAGTGTGGAGGATTCTGCAACTTCCGGGTGGCCTGACGCCGGAGTGCTTCGCGCCGTTGTTGGCGCCGGCGTCTGGCCATCCTGCCGATTGCAGGAGAATTCCGCCGCATACTAATGGGAAAATTCCTAATTTTGTTTGTGTCGTAAATTAAGAAGTTGTCCATAAGGCCATAAGACATAGGAGCAGTATTAGGCCATTCAGCCCATCGAGTCTGCTGCACCATTCAATCATGGCTGATATGTTCCTCATCCCCATTCTCCTGCCTTCTCCGCATAACCCTGGGTCCTCTTATTAATCAAGAAATCCCCTTATTAATCAAGAAGACCAGGTTTGTGCTTGAGGTGCTGTTACCTACAGGGCTACAGACCAAGAGCTGGAAAGTGGAATGAAACTGAATAGTTCTTTCTTAGAACATAAGAACATAAGACTAGGAGCCTGAGCAGGCAATTTAGCCTCTCGAGCCTGTTCCATCGTTCATTATAATCATGGCTGATCTCATCATGGTCTCAACTCAACTCCACCATCCTGCCCATTCTCCGTAATCCTTCAACCCATTACTAGTGAAAAATCTGTCGAACTCCTTAAATTTCCTCACTGCCCCGCATCCACCGTACTCTGGGGCTGTGAATTCCACAGATTCATGACCCTTTGAAATAAATAGTGATGGATTCACCGGTTTTGAGGCTAAGTCCCGACACTGGTGTGGGAAGTGCGGCGTTTTACGATGCCAAAATCAGCGCTGAACCCTCACCGATCCTGGGAGCAGTGTGGTGCTAGCAGCAGCGCCGGATAAAACTTCCGACTCCCACGACAAAAATGGCTGGAGAATGGCCGGGTCCATGGCCGCGCATGTGCAGCGGTCGCGCTGTAAAACGTGACAATGGCCATGCGCAGACCCAAGCTGCCAAATACTGCCCCCCCTGGGCATCCCCCACCAGGGCCTTGCGGAGGCCCCCTACGGCCGGCAGCAACACCCTAGCTGGCTGTGGCGACACAGGACACGGTCCACAGCCGCCACACCGGCAACCCGCCTGAGACCACATGGCCCACGCACGGTTGGGAACTCAGCCCATTGGGGTGGAGCTTCAGGGGAGGGCCTTCAGGTGACGCCGCAACGCCGTTCCAACGGCGTGCAGCACACAACACAATGCCGCCATTTTGGAGGGGGCAGAGAATAGAAAGCTGCCGTCAAACCGGCACCGCCCCCGATTTGGGCGTCGGAAGGGATTCTCCGCCCAATCGCCGATTCCGATGTCGGCGCGGGCAATGAAGAATCCCGCCCGTAGTTTCTCCTCATCATTGTTTTATATTTGCTGCCCCTTATCCTGAGACTATGGTCTCTCGTTCTAGACTGTCCTACCAGAGGAAACGTCCGCTCCATGTCTACTTTATCCATGCTTTTTATCATCTTTATACCTCAATTTGACCTCCCCGCCTTCATTCTTCTAAATTCGAGAAATTATTGACTTAAAGTGCTCATTCTCTCTGAATAAGACATGGATTCTCCGTCGGCTGATGCCGGAATTGGGAAAGGTGGTTGGGTGGAGAATCAGCCAGCGGGACCGCGCGCGGACCACCCAAGGACAATGGTCACAGTAACCCCTACAGGAGGCCGGCTGACTGGAGCTGCGGAGCGGATCGCTGGCATGGGTAGCATCAGTCACTTGTACCCCTGGTAGCAGGGATGGGCACCAGGGCTAGAAGCCCCCACTGTGCCGGGTACCAATGGGGCCAGGGTTGCGGAGGGCAGAGTGCCAAGTGGAACGGCTGGACATGTGTGTGGGGAGGTGGGTTACATGTGGGGAGAGGGTCTGCAGTGCAGACCAGGAGCCTGGTAGACTTGGTTGGGCATGAGGGTACGCACCATGGTAACATGTCTGCCTTTCACCCTGTACAGACAATGGATTTTGGAATTCAACCAGGAATTGTGGCCTTCATCCTAGTCGCCGCAGCCCTGGGGATTGCACTGAGGCTGTATGAGCTGAAGCTGCTAGAAGGAGACCCTGCAGCAGTGGAACCTGCCTCAGAGAAACAGGAGGCAGCTGCCCAGCAGGCCAAGGAAGAGGTGGGAAGGAGGCACTGCATGAGGCCTCGAGTGTACCAGCAGCCTGTCATTCGAGGACCTACCGGACTGGGCATGACGTCAAAGACTCCGGCTGACAGGTTGACAGTGCAACATATCTGCCAGATCATTGCGCACCTGGCACCCCGCGGGTATGGGCAGGACACCCGCTCTCAGTGGGCGTCAAGGTGACGTCACTCTGGACTTTTACGCCACGGGTTCTTCCAGTTGCTGAGTAGGGACCTGTCCGGAATCTCATAGACCTCACTTTTCCCTCTCCCGGCGGTTGAGGACCGACTTCTGCTGGTGGGGGAGATACAGTGTTAGACAGTCAGACGAATGCAGCACAGCCGGCTGGTGGTCAGGACACCCGGCCATGCCGGCCGGTATGGGTTCTGGCAGGTTGTGCAGAGTGGGGGTTCGGTTGCCCTCCTGTGGGTGGGGGGGGGGGTATTGGTGTGTGGGTTGGGGGTGAGTGCGAGGGGCACAGTGCTGCCAGCTTACCATAGCCGCCCTGAGGAGGCCATGCAGTTTCTTGCAGCGCTGTTGGTCAGTTCTGGTGGTGCTGCCATGGCGCTCACGGCTTCTCCATGTGCCCATGCTCACCGCACGGCGGTGGGTAGCAACTGCCTCCCCATCCCGGTAGGGCCTCCAGTTCTGCATCTGTGAATCGAGATGCTGCTCTCCAAGCTGCCATCTTGTTGGCTGGGTGATGTGTGTGGGGGCTGGAGTGCTGATATGTGGCTGCAGCTTCTCAGCCTCCCGAGTGTCAATCCTGATGCTGGCGAATCGGACACCGTTTTCCATTGGAATCGACCATGTTTCACGTGGCGCCGGTGCTAGCCCATTAACAGTTGATGAATTGAATTGCTCTGGGAACGGTACCAATTTTTCTATTGTAGAACACCACCAATTCAGTCCCGGGGTCAACACTTAGGGCTGAATTCTCCGCCGTCGGGATTCTCCGTTTTGCTGGCAGCCCCGGGGTTTCCCCACAGCGTACGGCTGCCTGACAATGGGAAACCCCATTGACCAGCCGGCGTGACGGAAAATCCGGACGGCGTGCCGCACCAGAAATCGGCGGGACGGAGAAACACGTCTGTTGTTTCTGAAACGGAGAACTCTATCGCAGAACTCTCGCCCTCTCCAGAAAGGCTGTGGGTGCTGCATTCCAAATACTACAGAGACCTGAATGAATCCATAGTAAAAACCTTAAATTGAAAGACAAATTTGAAGAGGAGCAGGGTCCTGGAAACATCCATCTGAAACAAAGACTCTTTTTCTCTTTTACTTTTAAAAAAAAACCCTTGTGTTTGGTGTTTATCTGTCGTGTGTGTGTGTGTGTGTGTGTGTGTGTGTGGAGGGTCAGGGGCAAGTTAAAGTGGGGATTAGGAATTAGGTAATAGTTAACCAGTTGTATTTGCTGCAGGTTTCATTATAGTAAAAAAAAGCAATATTGGGCACGATCTTCCGGCCACACTGCGCAGGAACAGGATCTCGCAGCTGCGCAGCGTGGCTGGTGAAAGCTGGGAGACCCCGCTCCTGGATTCCATCTGGCTCTCAACACCTCGTGAGATTCAACACAATCTCGCAAGACATTCCAAGGAGAATCCTGCTCACAACGGGCAGGATCACTTTGTTAGAGTGAGGCAGTAAGCCTGACTCTAATGTACAGATTCCCTACCTGAGGCTTTAGGATTTGATCCCTTTGCCTGGGAAACCTCGGGCGAGCGCCGTTCAGCACTGGTCCCCACAAACGGGGACCAGATGGAACAGCACTCGTGGGGGTCTCCAAGGGGATCGGAGGCCCCAAGCTGCATGCCTTTTGGCAGGGTGGTGCCCTGGAACTGCTGGTGCCACCTGGGGGCCACTCCATGTTGCGTTCGGGCTGGGAATTAATTTGTGGGCCTCGGAGATCTCTCGCTACAACGGGCAGTTTCGCTGCTCGGAGCTCCACGTTGTACAAAACGGGGCTATGTGCGGCATCAGGCACACGATCCCCATTCAGGCCCCTTATTCAGCATGAGTAACATTGAATAGCTATATGTTTCTCAGCACTGCAAGTACCGGGAAACAGGCGGCTAAACACACTCGCTCGGGGACATTGTTCCCATTTGGGAAGATCGCACCCCTTTTGTTTGAACTTGCAAACCTGGTGACTGTAATTAATGGGCAGGCCATGGTCAAAGACGTTGGGTATTTTTCTAAGAATTATTGGTTAATTCACTTGTGTTGTGACTCCGGGTCAAGTGGGGCTGGAATTGACGGCACAGTAGCCCAGGGTGTCGTAATATTGGTCATTGCCTGGCACTTGTGAGGCGCGACAGTAACTAGTGACCTCAAGTACTTCGGATTGTATTGAGTGACAAGGCAGTACAGTACACCACAAGAATTCCTGAATATTCTCAGCTGACATAATTAGTCTCTATTTCACAGTTTGATAGTGACTTTCGCATAATAAGACCTGACAGTGACGGGAGGATGGCAAAGTAAAGTTTGACACTTTGCACACTTCCCACTGCCAAGAGCTTTAAAAGCCCTCACTAACATCTCCCCTGTTTGGAGGCATCAGAAATTGTGGCTCGAAGAAAGATGGAGGAAAAAGGATTCAGTAATATTTTGGATCTGACTGCTAATCACTGGGTAGAACTGTCCTGTGGGGTGCTGTATTTGTACACGGTCAGGGGTTGTAATGGATAAAGGTAAGTTCTGTAGCAATTTTTCATGACTTGTTGAATGCTAACCATGCATAATTAATGTACATTTCAAGTAAGGTTTAATATCTCATGTCTGTTACAGAAACGCATAGTCAATATTCTGCTATATATGAGGTTCCTGCAACTTATGCTATGAATCACCAATAATAAATATCATGTAACCGCAGAGTGGTTTTGCATTATGAAGGAAACGTATGGCTTTTACAAATTGGCTACAATGCTTAAAATTAATTTTGCACTTTGACATTTGTCCAGTTTATGTCCTTCGTCTCCTTATTCTTGCCGGAATGCTATTTCAAGCCGGAATACTATTTCAAGCACATTGACAGTCTGCTGCAGCTTGTTAATTGACTATTTGTGGTGGCTCGAGACATACACTGGAGGCTTCCTGTAGTTAACAAAGGTGTTTATTGATGAAAGATAAAGGCAGTTAAGTAACAGGCACTGAACACTATACAGCAGGTCTTAACACTTTGGCTACCTGGTCCACCAAGCCCAGGTTCCTGCTCCCAGGGCCACGTGTAAACTCCCTATTGGCCAGAGTTCACGTGCTCCCGCGCAATTGGCCCCGAGCTGGTCATGTGGTCTGTGGAGCCTACCTCCTTAAACGGACTGGGCTACTACACCCCTCCCCCTTTAGTTCCTTATGACAACCACCCCAAAACTATATACAGAAGTCACAAATGTTAACAGAGACAACATGAGAAAGAGTGACCATTCAAAAGTCAATCTGTCCGGAGACTTCTGGGTACTCCCAGAAGCCCGTATCCCCGCCACAGGCTTGGCAGTCTTATGGGTGATTGAGTTGTCGACAGTCAGTGCCACCTCAGGAGAGCCCAATTCAACAACAGGCGCAGGTGGTCTCACCGGCTACGACAGGCGAACTGATCTCACCGGCTGCGACAGGCGAACTGATCTCACCGGCTGCGACAGGCGAACTGGTCTCACCGGCTGCGACAGGCGAACTGGTCTCACCAGCTGCGACAGGTGAACTGGTCTCATGGCTGCGACAGGCGAACTGGTCTCACCGGCTGCGACAGGCGAACTGATCTCACCGGCTGCGACAGGTGAACTGGTCTCACCGGCTGCGACAGGTGAACTGGTCTCATGGCTGCGACAGGCGAACTGGTCTCACCGGCTGCGACAGGCGAACTGGTCTCATGGCTGCGACAGGCGAACTGGTCTCACCGGCTGCGACAGGCGAACTGGTCTCATGGCTGCGACAGGCAAACTGGTCTCACCGGCTGCGACAGGCGAACTGGTCTCATGGCTGCGACAGGCGAACTGGTCTCACCGGCTGCGACAGGCGAACTGGTCTCATGGCTGCGACAGGCGAACTGGTCTCATGGCTGCGACAGGCAAACTGGTCTCACCGGCTGCGACAGGCGAACTGGTCTCATGGCTGCGACAGGCGAACTGGTCTCACCGGCTGCGACAGGCGAACTGGTCTCATGGCTGCGACAGGCGAACTGGTCTCACCGGCTGCGACAGGTGAACTGGTCTCATGGCTGCGACAGGCGAACTGGTCTCACCGGCAGCGACAGGCAAACTGGTCTCACCGGCTGCGACAGGCGAACTGGTCTCATGGCTGCGACAGGCGAACTGGTCTCACCGGCTGCGACAGGCGAACTGGTCTCATGGCTGCGACAGGCGAACTGGTCTCACCGGTTGCGACAGGCAAACTGATCTCACCGGCTACGACAGGTGAACTGGTATCACTAGTTGCAACAGGCAAACTGGTCTCACCGGCTACGACAGGTGAACTGGTATCACTAGTTGCAACAGGCAGACTGGTCTCACCGGCTGCAACAGGCAAACTGGTATCACCAGCTGCGACAGGTGAACTGGTCTCACCGGCTACGACAGGTGAACTGGTATCACTAGTTGCAACAGGCAAACTGGTATCACCAGCTGCGACAGGTGAACTGGTAGCACTGGCTACGACAGGCGAACTGGTATCACTGGCTACGACAGGCAAACTGGTATCACCGGCTACAACAAGTGAACTGGTATCACCGGTTGTGATAGGCGTACTAGTCTCACCGGCTACAACAAGCAAACTGATCTCACCGGCTGCGACAGGCAAACTGGTCTCACCAGCTGTGACAGGTGAACTGGTTTCACCGGCTGCGACAGGCAAACTGGTCTCACCAGCTGTGACAGGTGAACTGGTTTCACCGGCTGCGACAGGCAAACTGGTCTCACCAGCTGTGACAGGTGAACTGGTTTCACCGGCTGCGACAGGCGAACTGGTCCACAACCTGTCCTTTTGACCAAGATGACCTGAGGTGACATTACGGCCCAAACCAACCTGTCGCCCCTGTGCTCTGACTGCTGACTCTTCAGGGAGACCTGATGTGCCTCCACCCTCTCCACCAAATTTTGAAACACAAGATCCAAATCAGGTTCTCAACCGACGGTCCATGAACAGCTCAGCCAGTTTGAGCCCAGTGGTTGTATCAGGGGTTTGAGTTGCACAACAGAAAAAAGCCAAACTCTGGCAAAGGGGTTTATCAGATGGCTTTTTCAAGGCATTCTTGAACATTTGGACAGCCCTCACAGCCAGACTGTTCAACGCTGGCTGGTGGGAAGCTGTCCTCTTGAGTCGCATGCCATTGACTTGCACGAAAACTGGAAATAATCGCCAGTGAAGGGGCGCCATTCTCCAAAATGATTAAATCGGGAAGCTTAGAGTAAAAGCCCTCGGTTCGGGGAATCGTATGTCACTTGATCTGGGCAGCCTGATTTATGATCAGCTTATAGTCCCCACTAATCCTTATTGAGTGATCAAGTTTAAGGACAGGGACTATCAGCGGAGCCGGCTTGATTATACCCAGCTCTTCCAATCCCTTTAGCTCTGCTTTAAACTTCTGATGCAGTGTGTATAGCACTGGTCTGGTTCTGAAGAATTTGGGTGATGAATCCGATTGACATATCTTCAACCCTGACCCAATTCATTGTGGAAGACATCTTCATATCTCTTTAAGACATCTTGGAGGACTCGGTTAGATCTTTTGAAGATTTCCATTCAGTTGAGCTTAATCTTCTGTAACCAGTCTCTTCCCAGCAGACTGGGTCTATGTCCTTCCACGACAACCAAAGGCAGGTCGGCCTCCTGCCCGCTGTACACCGCTGGGGTACTGGCTGTTCCCAGGATCCTGAAAACTTCCCCGGTGTACGCTGAGAACCTGGCTGTCACACTGCTCAAGCTTAAAGACTGCGTTCCTGCACAAAGTCAGCTCATCCACTACGGTGTTGACTTCCACTTAAAGGGGTCGACCATTTACCCTTCAAACTATTTCAATTGGAGATGTCTTATTCAATTGATCTGCATTCAACCAATGCATTGTTTGGTCTTCTTCAAAGCTCTTCTCCACTATGTGGACTGCTGCTGCTGCGGGTTTTATTTGGTGCTTTGTATTGTTGTGCTTTGCTTCACATGTTGTGAACAGCTGTGCCACTGTTGTATCTTAATATTTCTTACTTTTTCTAACCTTATTGCTATGTCTTGGTGCTTCCACAACATCCATAGTGGAGGTAGAGGCAGCCTGCTGACTGTTATGCCCCGTTGTATGAGATACCTTTGATGGTCATCCTCTGGAGGGCTGAGATCTGGAGGACCCTTAGGGTGTCCTGTTGTGGGCCAGGTGCTCTACCCTTGGCATGTGGAGATGGAGCTTTTAGGGTCACAAAGAGGGGAGTTGTATCAGTGAGACACTCCCGGAGTCACCTGGGTGGATGGGGTGTCCAGTTGCTGGTCCTCCTCTCTCTGGTTTCCCAAGGAACCCTAGCTGACTCCTTGAGGAGAAGAGGCAGCTGAAGTGAGACCGAGCTTCCCCACACACCTCTCGCGTTGACACTGTTTGGAGGCCAGCTATGGCTTCAGTGATGGAGTTCAGCTCGCGTAGGAGTGCGAGATCAATGTCCTGGATCAAGGTTCCATGCCGGCCACCATCCTGCCAGTGTTGACTTTGGTGCAATGGTGTGATAGCACAATCACTTCGGACTGAAGGCCGATGAACACCTCCATTGTTTCAATCTGAGAATTACAGCTGACATCCCTTATTGATGTTCCTGTGCTTCTTGCTGCAGCTCCAGTAACTGTCTTGGGAATGACTCTGGAGGCTCACGGTTTAACTCTGCAGGTGCCTAGCCTCCAGCAATCTTTGCAGTCCCAGTGACCTCAGTTATCCTGGCCTCCACCCGCTGTGGACCAGATTATGTGATCCCGAGCCTTGCTCCAGCTCCCACTGAAGATGTGTGTACCTGTGTTGAATGGGGGTGTGGGTGAATGCTACCTTCTAAGGTACTTTCTGTCATAATATCCACTCATGGATATAATGAGATGCAGACAGGCAGTGATTGACACACAGGATGACCAATGAACACACAACACAGAACAACCAATCACCAGATAGGACACCACCACTATAAAGCCCACGGAGCATTAAGACTCTCCCTCTCTCAGGACCCAGCTACTGAGACAGTCAGAGTGCACCAGCTAGTGAGCCCTATCACCATGCGGCAGCGAGTAAGTCTGGTCAAGCCAGTAAGAGGTCATCAGTTGGATTAGTAGAGTGTCAACCCACAGCTGAACATGTACAGCAGTCCACTAGTTAAATAAAACAGTGTTGGATCATCTCCTATGTCAGACGTCTGTTTCTAGCTTCACTGCATCCAGTTGCAGTCAACATCGAACCAACCTGCCTAACACATCACTTTCCTCAGGGCTGTCACCTGAGGATCTCTCAGGGCTGGAGCTAGGGCCCTGGGTGACTGAGGATGACACACAGAACAGTGCACTGACAGTAGCGTTGACAGAGGGATTGTCTGGTCTAGGATCCTCATGTGGGTGCTTGCCACTGACTTCACTGTCCCTGCAGTAATGGTTAATGTCACGTCCGGCCAGCGGGATGGCTCTGCTCTGAAGTCATTGAGAACCTTGACAAACCATCCCTGGTTTTGGACGTCTCCCTTTTATTTTGTGAGATCTTGTCCTGCGTAAAGACAAATTAATAAATGAGACTGTGTAAGCAAGATGCATGTAGGGCAGGAAGGATGGGTGGCATTTGTTGGTAGCTTGTGGTGCCATGGACGGGTAATACCTAGATCTCAGACGTGAGTCTGAGTCGTCTCTGTACTGTTTCTCAGAAAGCGTGATTAAACTAGCTCTTGAATAAAGTAGACCTGGACTGAAGTCAGGCGTCTTTATTGTGTCTACCTAAGCTGATCAAGCAGGGCCTTGGTCAACGACTATCAATAGTTACTATCATTAGCTGATGGTTGTTCATTCACTCTTGAACATGTGAATTTAGCTCTAGAATCAGTTATTCTGGAGTGTTCTAACAAGACATTTTTTTTCATAGATATTCATAGAATTTACAGTGCAGAAGGAGGCCATTCGGCCCGGCGCTTGGAAAGAGCACCCTACCCAAGGTGCACACCTCCACCCTATCCCTATAACCCAGCAACCCCACCCAACACTAAGGTCAATTTTGGTCACTAAGGGCAATTTAGCATGGCCAATCCACCTAACCTGCACATCTTTGGACTGTGGGAGGAAACCGGAGCACCCGGAGGAAACCCACGCACAAACGGGGAGAACGTGCAGACTCCACACAGACAGTGACCCAAGCCGGGAATTGAACCTGGGACCCTGGAGCTGTGAAGCAATTGTGCTAACCACAATGCTACCGTGCTGCCCAAATTTTCAATGCCATCTGATTAAAAACAATGAGCGCGATTTAATGGAGAAGTAACAGAGTGCCGCTTTGGATGCGTTTAGTTTACCTCCATTTGCAGCGGCAAAAATGATCCTGCTTCTTGTTTGGGCCTTGGTGAGGAACAGCCTGCTGGGTGGCACTGCCAGGGTGCCTGGGTGGCACCGCAAGTGTGCCAGGATGGTAGTGCCATGGTACCCAGGCAGCATTGAGAGTGCCAGGGTACCACCCTGCCCAGAGCCCAACCACCCGGGGGCCCTGAGCGCTTGGGAGACCCCTCTTAGTGTGGATACGCCCAGTTTTAAACAGCACCCGGTCAGGGTCCACGAGGCCGTTAGGTCCCGCGCCTTAGGTAACTCCCGCGCAGACATATTGAAGCGAGACTAACTACTCACTTGCACAGGAAAATCTGAATCCTGCCCATTGAGAGGGGGACCCAGATCGCCTCACCTCGTAAATCTCGCAAGGGGCCTCTTTCCCCTTCGGGAGCCAGGCGCAACGAGGCAGTGAGATCTCACCTAATGAAAATAACAGAAGTGGAAGAATTTTAATGATTAAACATTATTCTTGCAGTTTACACGGTGCAAGATGTTTTATTTACTTTTTCAAGCAACTTTTGCCCAACCAGTGCAGTTGATGTTGAAACATGACTTCGATTTTAATTATTGCCTCTTCTATTTTCCTAAATGCTTTAACCAAATGACTGCCAAATGCACATTCCCTAAAACATAGCTTGCCTTTTAGAAGTGTTTTTCATGCCATTTTGATTTTATTGCTGGATGCAGAAATAAAGCATGATGATCAAAATTGAAGTGGCCAATTTCCTGTTGTTAAGGCAGTTAATTTGCATGGTTACTTCTAATATTCCATTGGCTTAATTTATTACCCACGGTGAACTGAGATTATAGTAAATCAGGTATGAATGCTTGTGGGTATGTATTAGTAATTGGCTAAGAGTTATCACACAAATGGTTTTCACAATATATCTAAAGATCGGTGTGGATGAGAGGTGAATTTGCATGCACTATTTTTCCTAAGTGTACTTCTTGTAGTTTATTTTGGGGTACCCTTTATAAATTGATACAACAGTAAAAGGTTGTGATTCTAAATTGACCTACATGTTTTGGAATCTAGTTCCTGATTTGTCAGGAATCTTTAAACGTCCACATGCCCATAATTTTTTGCGAAGTCTCTCAGACTCAGTGTTGTGCCAGTCTTTTTTTTCAAACACCTCTGCCAGATATTTATTTTCTCACTTCTCTTTTTATTTTGAATCTGCAAAGCACAACTTTTACCAAATCTAAAATGTTTCCAATGTGACTGAGCTTTTGATATTATGCGAGACAACAGATAACCACAAAGTTGTGGTACTGGAGCTGATGTTTATGTTCAAGCAGAAAATGACTTGATGTCATCATCTCTGGAGATCTCCCTGCAAAATCAAATTCTGAAACCATTTATGACTGCTGCCAGTAGGTTTCTTGTTAAGTGCCAGTCATCATTTTAGCATCCTGTTGTTAATATCAAATTTGATATAAATAAATTAATACCACCCATCACCAATTAGATTTTTTTCTCTCCAATACCCATTAATTAATAACAGCTCATTTAAAAAGGACAAATTACATTACATCACAACCACATGTTCCATCCTATTGTTACAGCAGGGCTCCACATGCACCGCAATGTAAATTATGTACCACATTTTATTGATACTTCCATTTTTAAAGAAAATACTCTCCTTTCGCCTTTCGCTATCTCAGATTTTACTGATTTATAAACACGTTTACGGCGATTCTGGCTGCCATACGCTTGCACAATGTAATCAAAATGTAAATCAGTCCCTCACCAAATGATAAAGTAGTTTTAAAAATCGCTGTTGTACTCTACCCCCTACCTGCTAGCTCAGTGATTAAAAATGTAATAATCCTCGCTGCCAGCCCAGTTTAAAGAAAAAAGAACGACCATTTTGAACTTGCAGAGACTGGCCACCAGCAGCCCTCCCACCTCCTCCTCCTTCCTGGTTGCCTGGCAACAGAATGCGCAGACATGACCTTGGGACGACACATTTTATTTTGCATGAATCTGGACACAAGTACCAGTGATTGGAGACCGAGCTCTTTCACCAACAACTGCTCCTAGTTGTCCATGGAGCAATGCTATGAATTATAATAACTTATTTTTACATGTGTGAAAACCAGTATCTGTAGACAGTGAGAGGATCATGATAAAAAAAAGCATACATAATATACGTATGATCAAATATATAATAGGCAGCGTGTATTTGAAACTTTTTCAATATTTTGGAACTTTATTAAAGCATATGTAGAATAAAATACAGTAACCAAAATATAAGGAATGATACGTAAACCATGACTGGAATTTTACCAGGCCTTTGGCAATGAAATGGCAGCTACTATTAGCGGTGACGCTGCTGAGCCTCCGGCCTTCCAATTGGGCATGCGGCCATTCTTAAAGGAATGGCAGCCTTGGCGGTGGCCTGTTAATTGGCTGTAGCCAAGGAACTGCCTCCTTGTGTCTGACTGTTGACTGAAATGGACTCACCTCCCACTTTTGGCCCTGAGAGCAGCATTTCAGCCTTCATGATAAGATCAAACCCCATGATACAATGACACTTCAAGGCGGGAAGACAAGTTCATAAAGTACAGGTTTTCATTTACCTCTCTGGAGGTCCTGCTGGAGTAAGTCAAAGCAAAGAGGGAGATGCTCTTCCTCGGCAACTGAATGGACATCCCCAGGACCATCACCTCCAGGAATTAGCTTCAGTGGAGGAAGAGGTTCAATGATGTCACAAGAGCAGCAATGTTGAGTACAGCTCTTTCACCCTCCATTAACATCCAGCTCTACTTTACCACCTCTCTCAACATTTATTGCAAGGGGGCTGGAGTACAAGTGCAAGGATGTCTTGTTATAATTCTACAGGCCTTGGTGAGACTACACATGGAGTATTTGTCTGTTTATTCAAGGAAGGATAAGGCAGTGCAGTGCAAGTTGACTTGATCCATTCGTAGAATATGAGGATGGTCCTATGATCAGAGGTTGAGTAGATTGGGCTGACATTAAATGAATAAGGGATATACTTATAGAATTGTATGAGATTCTGGGACGACTTGACGGGGTAGACACTGAGAAGTTGTTTCCCCTGGCTAGGGAGCCCAGAACTACGGGACATATCATTAAAGACTGAGAATGAGAAGGATGTTGTCTGCTTACATGTGGAGCTTGATGCCATGGCTTTCAATGATATCACCAAGGGATGAATATAGATGTAGGGGAGGAATAATTTATTTCCATTTAATTTTCAACTCATGCTGTATTTCTTATAACAACGTGCAGGATTCTCCGATCCACCGGCCATACGTTTCTTGGCCATGCACTATTCGCTGGCGGTGGGATTCTATCTTCTTGCCGATTGTCAATGGGATTTTGCATTGTAACCACTCCAGGCCGTCGTGAAACCCGCTGGCGGGGCTGCGCTGCCAGCAGGAAAACTGAATTGCAATGTCCGGAGAACTCCGCCCAAGGTTTCTTAACTCTAATACTCCTATGAGGTGCATCATGCATGGCCTCAGCAAAGTTGGTGGGATGCTGACGTTGCTCAGGTGCAGACCCTTGGGCTGCTCTTAGCCAGTGACTTCTGGGTGCTCGAACCTAAGAGGGATTGGTGCTGGAAAGTTGCACTTCAGCACCACCTAGTCTGACCAAACTAGTTCCCTGTCACCATGCTATCAGTTGAGGGAGTGGTGAAGGAGCAGTGACGCTAGCATTCGCTGAGGTAGAACATTTGCCTCTAGAGTGTCGCTGCTACTCCCATTGAGTTGGGACTTCTCACTTCCATTGATCTGAAGAGTACAGTAACATTGTGATTATGCTACCAGTAATCCAGAAACCTAGACTAATAATCTGAAGATGGGATTTAAATTCTACCATCATCGTCCCAACAATTATTCTAACATTCTCCCAGTCAGCCACAGATCTTCTATCTTCTGTAAGCTTGAAACCATCCAGAGTTTTTCTACCATCTCTTTCACCCATCATTCCTGTGCTCATCGACCTACATTGATTCCTGGAAACCCTGGTGCCTCCAATTTATTATCCTCATCGTTGAATTCAGATCCCTTCATAGACTTACTGTATCTAATTTCTGTAGCTTTCTCCTGCCCTACAACTCTCCAAGAACTTTGCTTATCTCCAACCCTGACCTCACTATCTTTATCCAATTATTAGTACTGTTTATAATGGAACTTCTAGGTTACATTCGAGGGAATATTTTTTCGGTTCACACTGGCAGTGGGAATGGATAACGTGATCTCTCTTTTACAACTGGAGAGACCTCATAAGAGTTGAGCAGGGAGTGTCTTTGTACCCTCATCCTAGATAGGAGCAAGTTTGGAATAGCCTTTTAAATCGGCCTTGTTGAAAGAAGCCTAACGTCTTCACTAAATTAGCTAATGTGTCTGTGCAATTATTCTTGTTTGGAGATAAATTTTGTTCAGTTGTTTTAATAAAATTCACATCTGACTGTGCTAAGTGCATTGCACCATTTTAATTCAAAACTTCAGTAATGAGAGCCTTGAGGGAACATAAACCAAAATAACTAAATGTACCAAACGACTCCCGCAGGAAGGAATTACTAATAGGTAAATGATATTTCAAATAAAAAGGTAAATTTCACTCAAAATAGTTGATACCTGTAATAACCTGCAAAGAACACACAAGGCAGGGTTGATTGTTTTCCCCATGTGGCTTAAGGAGTATGACCTACCCCACAAACTATGGAGCTGATAACCATGTTGTATAAAAGGTGAGCCAGTCATGAATTGACCGACACAGAGAGAGGACCTGGTGAGGTATAACCAGGCCTCATATAAATAGTTGTTCTTATAAATAAACATCTTATTTTGTTTACTCGTCACCTTTATTAAAACAACAAAGATATATCTTACACAAGCAGAAGTACTCATATCACTCCTCACAGAAATGTGGCACCATGGGTAGTTCAAAAGCTTTCTAACCTAACCTCTAGCACATAGGATCTCATATTTTCCCACTCAATCAATACGGCCGTCAAGTCGTGTTCACCAGGAGTCATGATCCACCCGAGGTCGCCAGACACAGTTGTCACCTGAGCAAACCACTCCTACAGAACCCCTTTAGTTTGTTCCTCAGCAGCCATGATGGCACAGATTCCTCAGAGTCTCCTTTATCCAACTCTCTAATAAGCAACAGTCTGGCTGGTTTTGCCAATACTGAGGCAACAGCAGTAAATTGTCCAATTCGCAATCCTTCCTCCAACCCTGTCTGGTTTTCTCTCCTGTTTAACCATATTACATACACAGAGCTCCTTGTGAAAACGTGTCTTCTTTGTCCCCCCCGCCGCTGCAGCTCTCCTTTGAGACTGGCCACACGGCTTTCAACTTCCTGTTGGTGCAGTTTCTAGGTCAAGTGTCGCCAGGTCACATGGACCAGTGTTTCTTACTATCCAAGGAAATTGCACTTGATCCCTTCATATCAATACAGCCTCTTAAAAGTGCTTTTCCAAACACTCTTTAAAACCAATCACAGATTCCACAGACAGTTTAAAGAAATTACAAGTTTTCCCTACTGTAGTACTTCTGGGTCAAAGGTCATGACATTTTGGATGCAATTGGCTTGAACTCTAACCCTGATGAGTGGAGTCCCTGCTCTTACACATGCTTTTAGATATCCTCATTAATTCTTCTGTAACTGACATCCGCTTCTTGCATGTGAAGTGTTTTGGCCGATCTTAAGAGCATTATATAAATGTTGTTGAATGGTTTACCAACATTAACTTACAATCACAAGAGATGTTGCTGCCTTGTGGCGCAACTCAGAGCATGTTCTGTATAAAAATTTAACTTACAGAGTGGTGAGGAAGAAATTACTCATTTTGGCAGTGGTTTCCTTCCTTCTGCTGAAGATGAGTTATCTTACTGAATGGCTGGAGCACCTGATGTCACGCACAATAAAATGCCAACAGATTGATTACAAGGCAGCAGTCTAATTGAGGCTTGAGATGGTTTATGTTGGGAGTAATAGATATCTGGGAGTGATTGCAAGACAGAAATCCATTTGAGGGGTTCAGGTAGTTTATACAATTATAAAATTCACAACCTTGACCAAGGTTAGACATTAGGAAAGAAATGTTCCCACAGGATAATGGACACGTGGAGCAGACTACCAGAGAATGCAGTTGACTCAGAGTCAACTGACATCTTTAAGAGCTGGATCGATAGCTGTGACAAGGGTTTTAAGGGTTATGAAGATATTAATAGGTCTTCACTTTCGGGAAGTTGGGGGAAGGAACTTAGAGGGCCAGCTGGATTATTTTTTGCTCCCATGATTTATTCCTACTGCATGTGATTGATAAGCTTAATAATTGTTTAGGTTGCTCTTACATGTTTTATGTGAGAGTTTGTTAGAATATTTAGGAAAGGCACTCAAAGTATGCAGATTGAACCACACTGGATTTCCTTACATTTATAAAAAAAATTTTTTTTTTTTAAATTTAGATTACCCAATTAATTTTTTCCAATTAAGGGGCAATTTAGCGTGGCCAATCCACCTATCCTGCACATCTTTGGGTTGCGGGGGCAAAACCCACGCAGACACGGGGAGAATGTGCAAACTCCACACGGACAGTGACCCAGAGCCGGGATCGAACCTGGGACCTAGGCGTCGTGAGGCAGCAGGGCTAACCCACTGCGCCACCATGCTGCCCAATTTCCTTACATTTATGATGGGATCCTGCTTGTGTGTTCATATTGCCCATCTGTCTGCGCAGCAACAGGAGCAATATGTGTAAAGGTGTTTTTAAAAGATTGAGGTTATTATTTTGGGCTTTTTTTTGGTTCACTGCTGCTTTGTTTAAATTGGGATGTGGACAGTGCTGGCAGAGACCCATTTATTGTCCATCCCTGGTACTCCTAAGAAGGTGGCAGAGGGATTTCTCCATGGACTGCTTCTACAATAGTGTTCAGTGTCATTTTATTGCCTTTTTTTTTTACATGTTTATTGTTTTTCTACAAATCCTTTTGGTATCACAACATGTTTTGTATATTTATGCGGCAACAAAAATTGCTGAATTGTATGGAAAATATCTGAGAAGCCCTTTATAATTGAAGCAAAAGTTCAACAGAAGCAAAAAATGATCCAAGAAGAGCAGACATGAAAATATACTCTCGCCGACACACCGCTGATTCCAGCTCAAGCAGCAACAAACATTAACTGTGTGATGCAGAGCCCTGAGCATATTGCGGCTTGATTCAACCTTTTAATTAATCAGCAAATTCTCTCCTCAAAATGCATTCTATTATTTGGCATAAATGTATATAAAATTGGGGCAGCATGGTGGCGCAGTGGGTTAGCCCTGTTGCCTCACGCCGCCGAGGTCCCAGGTTCAATCCCAGCTCTGGGTCACTGTCCGTGTGGAGTTTGCACAGTCTCCCCATGTCTGTGTGGGTCTCACCCCCAGAACCCAAAGATGTGCAGGGTAGGTGGATTGGCCATGCTAAATTGCCCCTTAATTAGAAAAAATGAATTGGGCACTCTGAATTTAAAAATAAATAAATCAACAAATGTATATAAAATTGATGGTTCAATAGTTTGTTGTGCCTGTTTTGCCCACTTCTAGAAATCACATTATCCTGTTGAAAGTCCTCCTCCAAGGGATTGTGTGGCTTGTGAGTTCTGATCATAACTATTCTTTCATATGCTGCGTCATCAAAGTATCATGAGATGCTTTAAGGAGTACAAATGACACTATTATTGCTGAATTCTCACCATCAACAACCATTGACCAGAAACTGAACTGGGCCAGCCATATAAATACTGTGGCTGCAAGAGAAGGTCAAAGGCCTGGAATTCTGCAGTGAGTAGCTCCTTGCCTGACTCCACAAAGCCTGTCTACCATGAACATGGAACATGTCAAGAGTCTGATGGAATACTCTGAATTTACCTGGATGAGTGCAGCTCCAACAACACCCAAGAAGCTTGACACCACCCAGGACAAAATACCCTGATTGATCGGCACTACATCCACCACCTCAAAAATTAATTCACTCCCTCCACCATTGAAACACAGTGGCTGCAGTGTGTACCATCTACAAGTTGCTGTGCAGAATCTTGCCAATCTCCTTCGATACCACCTTCAAAATCCACAACCTTTAACGCCTGGAAGGACAATAGCAGCAGATGATTACCATTGACCAGAAACTAAACTGGATTAGCCATATAAATACCGTGTCTACAAGACCAGGTCAGAGACTAGGAATCCTGTGGTGAATAACTCACCTGACTTCCCAAAGCCTGTCCATCATGGGGTGGGGGGGGGGTGGGGGGGGCATTGTAGCACAGTGGTTAGCACGGTTGCTTCACAGTGCAGGGACTCAGTTCGATTAACAGCTTGGGTCACTGTCTGTGTGGACACGTTCTCCCTGTGTCTGTGTGGATTTCCTCTGGGCGCTTCGGTTTCCTCCCACAAATCCTGAAAGACGTGCTTGTTAGGTGAATTGGGCATTCTGAATTCTCCCTCAGTGTACCCAAACAGGCGCCGTAGTGTGGCGACGAGGAGATTTTCACAGTAACTTCATTGAATGTTAATGTAAGCTTATTTGTGACACTAATAAAGATTACTATTTGCGCCTTTGACCACATATTTTACGCAAAAATACTTCATCCTGACCTTTAACCTGCTTGTTGGTGTGCGAGGAGCTGCAGGAACTATCCTGCCATTTTTCGGAAGTTTCCCACCTTTTTAGAAAAAGGGTGGCAGTGGAGTGTTTTCCTCCAAGAAGACGCCGCTATTACTAAGACACATTTTAGAATTCTGTGCTGCTAGCTCATGAGCCTGACAAATCTTAACTGTTCCACAGACAGCTTCGATTCCCATAGCAACCGTTCCCTCAACTAATTTTCATTCACACCAAACACAATCTGGTCCCGAATCATGGAAGATTCCACCGCTGAAAAGTTACTTTAAATCAGTAATGAAATGATCAATGGACTCTTCTGTTGTCCAGAGCGTTCATAAATGTCATTCTTTCTAGAGGTGCAATGTGCACCAAATCTTCGAATTACTTCGCTAAAATTTTTATTATCTTCATCCTTTGGAAATTTAACGTATTAAACGCAGCAATTGCTTCGGGCCCTGTCACTGTTAGGAGCATCGCTACATTACTCGAATCTGATTGAACTCCTAAATTTACTGCAGTAAGAAACAGATTAAAATGTTGTAAAACACACGCCAATTGTTGTCCACATTACCATGACATCTGAGTCTTATTGGTGGCTTCAACGACTCCACGTTGTTAATTCTGGCAGTCTACAAAATCTTCAAATCTCTGTGGACCTCGTGGCAGGCTTGCTTTTTTTCTCAGTGTTTAATACCATCCAACCTGGTACCATGTAATGTTCTTGTTGGATGGCCTGATTTATATTTCAAGAACACTTGCAACTAAAGCTATAAACAATCTATTTTTAAGAAAATATTTTTATTTTCCTCCTTTTTCACATTTTCTTCCAGATTTACATCCACCAACAATAAACAATAATCAGTAACAAATATGTCAATCCCCATATCAATAACAATGATCCCACCCTCCCACCAAACACCAAATATTATCCCGCATGTTCACACAAACAAGTGACAAAAAGGAATTAGGGATCACCCGTAGTCACCATTAACACACACAGACCCCCAACCCTCCCACCCACCCTCCCCAACTAATGTTCAATGTTATTCAGTTCTTGAAAGTGCATAATGAATAATGCCCATGAATTGTAGAACCCCTCCATCCTTTCCCTCAGTTCAAACTTAACCTTCCCAACAGTCAAGAATTCCAACAGGTCCCCCCCACCACGCCAGGGCACAGGGTGGTGATGTTGCTCTCCAATCTATCAGGATCCGCCTTTGGGCGATCAACGAGGCGAAGGCTACAACATTTGCCTCCGCACTCGTTTCCAACCCTGGCTGGTCCGACACCCTGAATATGGCCTTCCGGGAGTCCGGGTCCAGTTTCATGTGCACCACTATAGAAGAATAAAAACCTCCTTCCAGTAATCCTCTAGCTTTGGACAGGACTAAAACATATGAACGTGATTAGCGCCTCCCCCCTCCCCGCAATGTTCGCACACATCTTCTACTCCTTAAAAGAATCGGCTCATCCTCGCCCTCGTGAGGTGTGCTCTGTATACCACCTTCAGGTGTATCAGCTCCAACCTCGCGCACGAGGTGGCGGCATTCACTCTCTGGAGCACCTCACACCAGAACCCCTCCTCCATATCCTCTCCAAACTCTTCCTCCCATTTTGCTTTGATCTCTTCCAGTGGTGCCTTCTCCTCTTCCAAAATAGCTCTGTAAACATCCGACACTACCCCCTTCTCCAGTCCCCCTGTCGTCAGCACCTCCTCCAGCAATGTGGAGGCCAGTTCCTCCAGGAAGGTCGGTATCTCCTTTCTGGCAAAACCTCGAACCTGCATGTATCTAAACATTTCCCTCTGCCCCAGCCCATACTTCGCTTCCAGCTCCTTCAATCCTGCAAACCAACCCCTAAGAAACAAAGATTTCAGTGTCTTAATCCCCTTCTCTTCCCATTTCCGAAAATTTCCATTCCACCTCCCTGTTTCAAATAGGTGATTCCCCCGAATTGGCATTTCACTTGACCCTGCCCCCAACCCGAAGTGTTGGCGAAACTGCCTCCAAATTCTCAATGAAGCTATTATTACCGGACTCCCTGAGTATTTTCCCGGAGCTATCGGGAGCGGCGCTGTTGCTAGTGCTTTCAGTCCCGACCCCCTGCACAACCTCTCCTCCATTCTGACCCACTGGGAATCAACCCCTCTGACCCAGCTCCGCACCTTCTCCACATTCGCCGCCCAGTATTAGTACATCAGGTTTGGAAGGCCCAAACCCCCTGCCTGCCTTCCCCTCTGTAGCAGCACCTTTCTAACTCTGGCCACCTTCCCTCCCCGTATGAACAAAGTAATCCTTCCCTAAATCTTTCTGAAAAAATGCCTTTGGCAGGAAAATCGGCAGGCATTGAAAAATAAACAGAAATTGCGGCAACACGTTCATTTTAACCGCCTGTACCCAACCCGCCAATGACAGAGGGAGACCATCCCACCTTGCCAGATCGGCTCTCCCCACCAAACTAGAGACGTTGTACCTGCGGAGGCCACATCCCCACTCCTGGGCAAAGACCCAAACATTCGAAGCAGCTCCAATATACCAGCTGCGGGGCAGCATGGTAGCATTGTGGATAGCACAATCGCTTCACAGCTCCAGGGTCCCAGGTTCGATTCCGGCTTGGGTCACTGCCTGTGTGGAGTCTGCACATCCTCCCCGTGTGTGCGTGGGTTTCCTCCGGGTGCTCCGGTTTCCTCCCACAGTCCAAAGATGTGCAGGTTAGGTGGATTGGCCATGATAAATTGCCCTTAGAGTCCAAAATTGCCCTTAGTGTTGGGTGGGGTTATTGGGTTATGGGGTTATGGGGATAGGGTGGATTTGTTGACCTTGGGTAGGGTGCTCTTTCCAAGAGCCGGTGCAGACTCAATGGGCTGAATGGCCTCCTTCTGCACTGTAAATTCTATGATTCTATGATTCTATGATATTCCCCCTATCAACGCACTTGGTTCCGACACATATGACAGCAAGTCATCGGCATATAAGGACACCCTATGCCCTATCCCCCCCCCCCCCCGCACTATTCCTTTCCATACCCCGAACTTCTTAATGTGATGGCCAACGGCTCAATCATGAGTGCAAACAGCAGGAGGGACATAGGACATCCCTGCCGAGTCCCACGGTGGAGAGAAAAGTATCTCGAGCTGATGTTGTTTTGTGCGGACACTCGCCCTCGGCTCCTTATACTGTAGCTTTACCCAGTTCACAAATCTTGGTCCAATTCCAAACCGCTCCAGAACTGCCATCAAGTACCCCCATCCTACCCGGTCAAACGCCTTCTCAGCGTCCAATGCCACAACCACCTCTGTTTCCTTCCCCTCTGCCGGTGCCATAATGACATTCAATCTCTTCTAACGTTTGAAAAGAGCTGCCTCTCTTTCACAAACCCCGTCTGATCTTCACCTATCACCTTCGGGAGGCACCCCTCCAGCCTACCCGCCAGTACCTTCGCTAATACTTTTGCGTCCACATTCAGAAGTAATATGGGCCTATCCGACCCACACTCCGTCGGATCCTTATCTTTTTTTAGCAACAGTGAAATCGATGCCTGCCCTAAGGTTTGTGGCAGCACCCCCTTCCCTATCGTCTCTTCAAACATCCCCACCATCAGGGGTGCCAGCTTCTCCTTGAATTTTTTATAATATTCCACTGGAAACCCATCCAGCCCTGCCACCTTCCCCGACTCAGATCCGGAGCCACCACCAACTTCCCTGTCCTATCCTTCATCTGAACAATTTCCCTTACTGCTGCCTCCCTCCGGAGCTGACCTGCTAACATACGTCCCACCTTATCTCCATGTTCATAAACTGACCCCTTGCTCGTCTCAGTTGGCGCACCGCCTTCCTGGTAGATAAACGTTCAAAGTTCGCCTGTAGTTCCTTCTTCTTTTCCAGCTTCGCTGGGTCCCCATCTTCTGCATAACTCCTATCTACCTCCAACATCTCATCTAGTACCCTCTGCCACTCCAACCTCTCCTCTTTGTCCACCCTGGCCATAAACAAAATCACCTCACCCCTCACCACCGCCTTTAGAACCTCCCAGGCAACTGCCTTCGACACCTCACCCGTACAGTTGAAACTTACATATTCCTTAATTACCTTTTCAATTTTGTCACACATCCCTTGGTCCCCCAAAAGTCCCTCATCTAATTTCCACTCTGGCCTCTGCGCTACCCCCTTCTCCAGTACCATATCCATCCAATGCGGAGCATGAGCTATTGCTGGGTATTCCGACCCCTTAACCCCAGCCAGCAAAGCCTTACTATAAACAATGGTGAAATATATACAGGTGCAGCGGTCCCCCTCCAGTCTTCTCCCACTCCTGACGGTTATGAGAGGCCTTCTCCTTGGGAGTGGCGGGGGACACACAGCAAACGCACAGTGCTCGACAGTCCGACGCATGCGGCCCAGGGGGTGGGTAGCTGGCCTCAGTAACCAGGGCACCCAGCCATGGCGGGCAGTATGGGTGCTGGCATGTGGTGCAGGGTGGGGGTTCGGCTGCCCTCCGGGTGGGGGTTGGGGCAGGAGGTTATAGGTGTGTGGGACGGGATTGATGTCAGGGGCACAGAGCTGCCGACGCACCCGAGTCACCCTGAGGAGGTTGTGTGGCTTTTTCTAGCTCTGCTGTACAGTTCTGGCTGGTGCTGCCCATGGCACTGACCATCTCTGCCACATGTGCCCAGGCCTGGCGTACGATGGCGGCTGGCAGTCTCCTTCCCATCCTGGGGTACAGGGTCATCCACCTCTCCCCCACGGCATCCAGCAGTGTCTCCATTTCCGCGTCGGTGAACCTCGGGGCTGCGCGTCTTGCTGCCATCTTGATGGCTGGGGTAGTGTGTGTGGGGAGTTCAGCGTGTAAATGCGGCTACAACCTGTCAGCCTCCTGAGTGTCGATCGCGAAATTGACGAATCCCGCACCGTTTCTCATTGGAATCGATTGTGTTCCATGTGGCGCCGGTGCTAGCCCCTTAACGGTCGTTGAATTGGTCCAGGTACGGCGCCAGTTTTGCTGTCGTAGAACTCTGCAAATCGGAACCCAACACCAACGTAGTCTCAGGGCCGAAGTCTCTGCCCCGATAGGTCTCTGTAGCAAAAGGTTCCAAAGTCACACAACCCTGTGAGAGAAGAACTTCCACCTCATCTCAGTCTTAAATTGACACTCCTTTATTCTGACTCCATGTCCTCTAGTCCTGGACTCTGAAGGGAAACATCCTCTCAGCATTTGACCTGTCAAGCCCCATAAATATCCTATCAGCGGGATTCTCCGCTTTACGCTGAAATGACCCGATGCCAGTGTGAAAACCGGCGTGAACCACGCTGGCGTCAATGGCCCCCGAAAGTGAGGAGTTCTCCACTTATCCTCACTTTCTCGGGGGCTTGGTGGACGCCGGAGGGGTTGGCGCCGCTCCAGCCGCGTCAAAGGGACTGCGCGAGTTCGCGCATGCGCCAAAGGGCCGGCGTGATCTCGCGCATGCGCGGAACCGCCGGTATGTTTTGGCTCATGAGCGGGGGGTTCTCCTCTCTGCACCGGCCATGGCGCAGCCCTACAGGGGCCGGTGCGGAAGGAAGGAGTGCCCCCATGGCACAGGCCCGCCTGCAGATCGGTGGGCGGCGATAGCGGACCAGGACACCCCCGCGGTTGGATTCCCCCCCCCCCCCCCCCCCCCCCACCCCGAGGACCTCCCACGCCAACTTACCTGCCAGATCCCACTGTGTGGGACCATGTGTAACACACGCTCCTGGGACTGGCCAAAAACGGACGGCCGCTCGGCCCATTGGGCCCAGAGGATTGTCGGGGGGGGGGGGGGGCACTGCCAACGGCCCCCGACCGGCGTGGTGTGAATCCCACCTCGGCCCGAAAAATGGCGGCGGAGAATACGGTAGCTGGCGTGGGGGCGGGATTCGCGCCGCCCCCACGGGATTCTCCGACCTGGCGGGGGGTTGGAGAATCCCTCCCTATATGTTTCAGTGAGATCACCTCTCATTCTTCTAAATTCCGTGAGTAGCGTCCCAACCTGTTTAACCTTTGCTCATAAGATAATACCTCCAGACTGGGTGTCATCCTAGTGAATTTGTGCTTTATCGCCTCCAATGAAATCATGGGCACAATCTCCCGGCCACGCTGCATCCGAAAAGCAGTGTTCCACGGCACTACATGGCTGGTAATTAGCGGGAGACCCGGCTCCCGGGATATACCTGGCTCATCACGCCTGGCGGGATCAAACGGGATCGCGTGAGACGTCGCAATGTGAAGCCCACCCATCATGGGCAGAATCACTTTTTGGCAAATCTGCATATTGGAGCAAGCTGGCTAGTTTCTCTCTAATTTGTAGTTCCCTGAGGTAACTAAGGCATGGGATCTAACCCCCTCGCCTTGGAGACCTCGGGCAAGCGCTGTTCAGTACTGGTCTCCACAAACGGAGACCAGACAGAACTGCATTCATCGGGGTCGCCCAAGTGATTGGAGGCCCCCCATGTTCTTGCCCACTGGGCAGGGTACCAGCCTGGCACTGCCAAGGTGCCAAGTTGGCATTTTTGCGCAGCGGTGATCGGGTGCCCTGCGCAGGTGCGGTGGGGTACAGGGGGCAGGGGTGCCAGGAGACCCCCTTACAGTGAGTTGGGGCTTGGGGGGGGGTTCTGTGTTTCATGCAGAAGTACCCCTGAGTCCCTTTATGATGCAGCTTTCTGCAGTTTCTCACCCAATTAAACAATGCCCTGTTCTTTTGTCCTTCCTTCTAAAACTTCACGTTTTTACATATTATTCTCCTTTGCCAACCTTTTGCCCATTTACTTATCCTATAATATCTCTTGGCAAACTGTTTAGAAGTAGAATTCCTACAGTGCAGAAGGAGGCCATTTGGCCCATCGGGTCTGCACCGACCCTCTGAAGAGCACCTTACTTCGGCCCACTCCCCTGCCCTATCCTCGTAACCCCTAACCTGCACACCTTTGGACACTAAGGGGCAATTTAGCATGGCCAATCCACCTAACCTACACATTTTTGGACTGTAGGAGGACACCAGAGCACCCAGAGGAAACCCATGCAGACACGGGGAGAACGTGCAGACTCCACACAGACATCCAAGGCCACAATTGTACCCAGATCTCTGGTGCTGTGAGGCAACAATGCTAACCACTGTGCCACCGTTTATATCCCTCTCACAACTTGCCTTTCCACCTATTTTTATGTTATCTGCAAATTTGGCTACAGTACATTTGCTTCCTTCCTTCAAGTCATTAATACATATTGTAAACAGTTATGGTCCAAGCACTGATCCCTGTGGAACCCCACTGGTTAGAAAACCAGTTGAGTTAGTAAACCAGGTTAGTGAACCAGGCTAATAACCCATTGGAGTAGCAAATTGTTCTTCAAGGTTTCAAAAATTTAATTTAAAGAATTCTTACTTTTCATTTCGGCCCCTCTTTTCTTGCTCTTTATTCAATCTTTCTTTCCCTTTATTTCTCTTTCTGTGTCTGATTTGACTCTAATTTTCCCCATTTCCTTGCCTGTCTTTAGATTTCGTTAAGAAGTCTTACAACATCAGGTTAAAGTCCAACAGGTTTGTTTCAAATCACTAGCTTTCAGAGCACGGCTCCCTCCTCAGGTGATTTGAAACAAACCTGTTGGACTTTAACCTGGTGTTGTAAGACTTCTTACTGTGTTCACCCCGTCCAACGTCGGCATCGCCTCATCAAGGCTTTAGATCTCATTGGTTAAGGATGACCTGTTGATTTCACTACCCAGTTACAGCTGTGCTTCTAGCAATTTGTCGTGCAAAAGCATTTTGAGCTGAAGGGTGCAGAAAATATTCTAACAAATGATACTCACCACATGATGTCCCATTGCAGCAAACTCTGAGGTAATATTCAACTCCAAATAAGCTCATCCCTTTCCAAGCGTTCAACCCCAATTTCGTGCCAGCTCAACATATTCCTCACCACCTCCTGGAAACATTTCTTCAATTTTCTCATGAATTCAATCATGTCTGCTTTTGTAGCAAGATATTTCACAGTTCTATTACCGTTTGGGTCAAAGGTATATCAGCCTCCATCCCTTAGTCCTATTGAGTTCCTAATATTTAACTCTTCATCACAGGGAACAGAAACCCAATCTAGGATTCATCAGATTTCATAAATTCCTAATAACAAACCTTGAGTAAATTACAACCAGCATCCAAACTCTTAAGATTAAATTACATTCTCTTGCATTATATAACATTTCACTTTATAGTTGAATGTTAATTCTGAATCGGGCTGTCTTAAAATCGGCTGCAGCTGTCAGTTTGGATACATGTCCATAATAATTTAAAGCTTAAGGAAAAGGATTTAGAACTTTGACACTATCACTACAGGTTTATTGCCAAATGACCTGCATTTTAGTAATGGGAAATTCACTCTTGACTTCATATTATTGTACAGAAATAATATTTAATGGGAACTGCATTTGCAGGTTTGTACCTGTAGATGGATTTTATATTTTAGAATTTCTTAAGCTGCAATTACAATTACTTTGAATTAAAATAATGCCACAATTACTTTAGAGCAAAATAGGCATCCTTTGCTGAACAATATTCTTTCTGTTTGCTTAACTCGAGAACAATGCAATAATTCAGTTCAATAATGTTTGTGAAGTATTAGACAATGGACTAAAATTAAACATTGATGATCATTCATCAATAGGGTAAAAAAGCAATAAGATATCATAACCATTAATATTTTAAAATGCAGATTACATCATAAAAATGTGATTAACCCAACTTCACTTGTCAGGCCGTCCTGACACCAATCTAACTGTTCGTAACTGGTGTGCCCTAATGGAAGATATAGTTAATATTAAATTGGTAAATTCTTTATTTCCAGCTTGAACACATTTGATTAAAGTACAATTGAAAGTTAACCTGGGCTACGTTCATTTCAACTTATTTTAGGCATCGCTTAAATCGATTAATGATCCTGCAATAATGTGGTTAAAAAGAAAATTTCTTGCAGTTCTAAAAATATAATGCTCCACAATAATTAAACTATATATATGAAGAATTAATGTCAAGCATTTGAGAAAAAAAATCTTAAATATGCTGCAAGTTTTGTTTATAATTTGAAGTGTTTCTGATGTGTCTTAACCACAATGCAAGTAAACTGCCAAGGTATACATTGCTGAAACTTTTATTAATTCTAATTTTAATTTGGAAGGATGAGAGGAGGTCAGATTGAAACACAGAAAATTCCAACAGGGCTGGACAGACTCGGTACAGGGAAAATGTTTTCCCTGGTTGTGGAACCTCGAACCAGGGGACAGAGTCTCATGATGTGGGGTAGACCATTCAGAACTGAGGTGAGGAGCAATTTCTTCACTCAAAGGGTAGTGGACATGTAGAATTCTCTACCAGTGGACACGGTGGAGGCCAAGTCATTGAATGTATTCAAGAAAGAGATAAGTCATTTTTTTTTACATTTTAATGGGTTCAAGGAGGGTGGGGAGAAAACAGGAATAAGGCAGGAAGACAGAGGACCAGCCATGATCATACTGAATAGTGGAGCTGGCTCGAAGGGCTGAATGGCCTACTCCCGTTCCTAGATTCTAAAGCGGGATTCTCCGGAACCGGCCCGACGCGGCGTTATAAATGGTGCGAACCACTCCTGCGTCGGGCCAACTGGAAGTAGCAGAATCCTCCACACTTCCAGCGGCTAGGTGCACGCTGGAGGGATTAGTGCTGTGCAAGCCGGCGCTGAAGGGACTGCGCGAGTTCGCGCATGCACCAAACGGTGAGCCCACACATGCGCGGAACCGCCGACGCATTCAGGCACATGCACAGGGGGGTGACTTCTCCACGCTGGTCATAGAGAAGCCCTACAGGGGCCGGTACGGAAGGAAGGCACAGACCCACTTGCAGATCGCGGGCCCCAATCACGGGCCAGGCCACCGTGGGGGCCCCCGGGGTCGGAGCCCCCCCCTCCCCCCCCCCCCCCCCCCCCCCCGCCCCGAGGACCGCCTCAGCCAGGTCTTGCCATGTGGGACCATGTCTAATCCACGCCGACGGGACTGGCCAAAAATCTATTATGTAACCGCTCGGCCCATTGGGGCCCAGAGAATTGCCGGGGGCCGGCACTGACAATGGCCCCCGACTGGCGTGGCGTGAACCCCACCGCCGCCCGAAAACTGCCGCCGGAAAATACGGCAGCCAGCGTCGGGGCGGGATTCGCGCCGCCCCCCGGGGATTCTCCGACCCGGCGGGGGGTCGGAGAATCCCGCCCTATGTCTCTAAATAGATTGTAAATTCAATAAAATGTGGAAAGAACATGGCCGCGATTATCCGCACCCGCGGAACGTCCGGGTTGGGAACGGGGCCGCATGAATCACGTGCGCGATGATGCCGGAATGTGTCGACGACACGAACACACCCACGTGACGCCGCCCGACGCCGTAAAAAGGCGCGGGCGAGCACAGAAACTAGGCCAGGATGTCGGAGCTCAGGAGAGCAGCCCCACGATTCGTGGAGGCTGACGTGGAGAAGCTGCTCGATTCAATCCAGCAGAGGAAGGGCATCATCTGCCCGCGTAGAGGGCATCGCCACCCTGCCAGCTCGGTGCGCCAGGCCTGGCGTGAGGTGGCTGCTGCCGTCAGTGCTGTGGGGCAGACCCCTCGCTCTGCAGAGCAATGTCGGAAGAAGGTGCACGACCTCACCAGGGCTGCCAGGGTAAGTGCCAAGAGGATGACCCCGGGTCACAACCATCCCTCCCCCCCTTTACCTCATCAGCCATCTCCCCCCCCCCGGCACGGGGAGTGGAGGGGGATTGGGGCAGAGTGAGTTGAGGGTGGTTCACAAAGTAGTCACAGACCCAGCGCTCTGGCCCCCATGGAGAGATGCAATGGTCTTATTACAACTTGACCCCCAAACCGTGCCAGTATCTGAACGGACTGCTGATACCTGCCGTATTGTAATGATCTACCTATGCCCCCTCCCCCAACAGGACAAGACCGCTCACAACACTCGTGAGCGGAACAAGACTGGAGGGGGTTCGCCCATCCTGCACCCCCTCACCACGTTTGAGCAGAGGGCACTGGACCTTGTTGGGGGATCTGCCACCCGGGAGATCGCGCAATGCGAGGTTGGCGGAGCTGCAACAAGTGAGACAACCCTGCATGACAAACACCCCCCCTCCCCCATCCTCTGTCCCTTCACACCCTGCCCATTGGGACACCTCCCCCATCCTGTCCCTTCACACCCTGCCCACTGGGACATCTCCCCCATCCTCTGTCCCTTCACACCCTGCCCACTGGGACACCTCCCCCATCCTCTGTCCCTTCACACCCTGCCCACTGGGACACCTCCCCCATCCTCTGTCCCTTCACACCCTGCCCCCTGGGACACCTCCCCCATCCTCTGTCCCTTCACACCCTGCCCACTGGGACACCTCCCCCATCCTCTGTCCTGCCCACTGGGACCGTCCAGCGCCCGGCCAAGCGTATCTAAATAACCCGTTTCATTCTCTTCCCTAGGACGTGATGCCAAACGACCAGGGCCGTCTGCCTCCAGGCGGACACAGGCATCTGCCCCCACCTCACCCAGGGCCTCACAACAGAGGGTGCCCGATCAGCGGCGAGTCCCATCCTCCCCAACCAAATCTGTGGAACAGGACGCCCAGAGGGCGGCGAGAGAGCAAGAGAGAGAAATGGCCCGCGATCACCCTGCAGCAATGCGCCAGAGCCAACATGACTTTGCCGGCGCGCTGCGGGCCTTGGCCGAGTCTCAGCAGGTCATGGCCAGTCGCAGCACACCATGGCACAGTCACAGCAGTCGACGGCACAGTCCCAGCAGTCGATGGCACAGTCCCAGCAGTCAGTCGCGGAGAGCATCAACCGCCTGACACATGTGCTGGATGGCGTCGTGCACTCACAGGTTGAGATCGCACAGTCCCTGGCGGGAATGTCTAACTCCCTGGACTCCATCTCTGCAAACCTTCGGATCCTGGTGGATACCGTTGCAGGCCTCCAGGACTGGCAGCGCCAGGTGTCGGTGGTGCGACGGAGCACCTCCCCGCTCGCACCTCTATCCCAAAGTGAGGCCCGGGGGCCACCGGGCACCCCGAGGGAGGAGGAGGTTTCGGGGCCCGTCCCATTAACTCCATCACGGGACGTCCCGGAATTCTCGGCCTCCCCCCTCCGTCCCATCCCTGGTGCATCGGGTGGGCAGCAGGCAGAGCAGGGTGGCACAACGTCACCCGAGACGCCCGCAGAGCAGCCTGGCCCATGAAGGCCGGGTCGCCCCAGGAAACGCTTGCCGAAGGAGAAACAAGTCGAAGGGGGCAATTCGCAGCAGTCCTCCTCCACTCCTGCTGTATCATCTGGGGAATCACTTAGACGTAATGGTAGGGCCCGTAAGGCAACAAAGAGAGACACTGAGTATGTTGGTACGGGTGAAGGGCACAGTTTAGTTGTAGGGGCTAGGGCACCTGTAAATTATTGTTCACATTAAACGCACTGTTGCACCTTACTTGTAATACCGTGTGATTGTTCCACAGCCACAGGAATCGTGATGGTGACCGAGTGTCGCTGGGGTTGACGAGCGGTGAAACTTCGGTGCCGGGTGTACAGTCCCTTCCCCCCCACCCCCTCCCACAGCTAGCCCACGCGGGCACGTGATGGAGTGTCCATGATGAACTCAGCGGCCACCAAGGTGGATGGTTCAGCTATTGCCATGGGTCAGACTCTCTCTAACGATTCTGAGTTCACAGATCATCGCAGAGCGGGCTGTCATCATTCCACATGGCACTGATCACACCCGCTGACACAGCCATCAATGTTGTGCCATACCGTCTGGACCCAGTGGTAATGGTGATGTCGAAGTGGAGCAGTGTACACTGAAAGGGGGTGGGGGGCTGTGGTGGTGGCAGTTGTGTGTTGACCCTCTGCACGACTAGCGATACAGGTGGTGGTTTGGTGTTCAGCGGGGACGTTGCATGCGACGCGTGAACCGTGCTGCCACCAAGGAGTCGCGTGCCCGCCGTCCTCGCCGGGTCCGTAGTGCCGCCTCCTGGACATCACCAGCACCTGGGTCGTGTCTGCGTGCTGCGCCCGCCAGCCTCCTCCTCCTCCTCCTCCCTCTCCTCCTTCTCCTCCTCTCCTCCTCCTCCTCCCTCTCCTCCTCCTCCTCCTCCTCTGTGCTGGCACCACTGCCACTGGCTTCTCCCTCCGCCTCCTGCAGCAGGTCATCTCCCTCTGCATTGCGATGTTGTGCAGCACACAGCAGACCACAAAAATGCGAGCGACCCTGTCGGCCTGGTACTGCAGGGCCCCTCCGGAGCGGTTCAGGTACCTGAAGCTCATCTTCAGGATGCCAAGGCAGCGCTCCACCACACCCCTGGTTGCTGCATGGGCCTCGTTGTATCGTGTTTCCGCATTGGTCTGAGGCCTCCGTATAGGCGTCATCAGCCAAGACCTCAGCGGATAACCCCTGTCGCCTAGCAACCAGCCCCTCAGCCGGGGGGGACGTCCCTCAAACATCGCAGGGATGTACGACTGCGCCAGTATGTAGGAGTCATGCACATTCCCTGGGAACATTGCACAGACGTTCATGAACGTCATGTGGGCGTCGCATACCACCTGGATATTCATGGAGTATGTCCCCCTCCTATTTGCGAAGACCTCCCTGTCCCCTGCAGGCGGGCGCATGGGGACGTGAACACAATCGATTGCCCCCTGCACCATCGGTATCCCGGCCACGCTGGCAAATCCACGAGCTCGTGAATCTTGACTTGCTCGGTCCTCCGGAAAAGGTGATGTAGCGATCTGCGATGGCATAGAGGGCGTCGGTCACATCCCGGATGCACCTGTGGACCGATGACTGGGAGATCCTGGAGAGGTCCCCGCTGGGAGACTGGAAGGAGCCGGTCGCATAGAAGTTAAGAGCGACTGTCACCTTGATGGCAACCTGGATCGCGTGTCCTCCCCCGTTCCACGTGGGGCGAGGTGCGCCACGAGGTGACAGATATGTATCACCGTCCGCCTACTCAGCCGGAGTCTCCTCCTGCAGGTGATGTCCGTCATTGTTAGGAAAGAGATCTGGACACGGTACACCCTCGGCCTTGGTCGTCACCTCTGGTGCCGTGGCTGCACCCTCATTCTCTCCTCCTCCCCCTCCTCCCCCATGCTGCTCGACGACTGGCAACTCCTCATCCCTTCCCTCTACTGCTGCAGCTGGCCCTGCATCCACTGCGGGTTGTGGCTGTGGATGCTGCTCCATCTCCAAATGCAGTGCAGCGGCCCCAACCACTGAGCAGAACATAGCCGTTCTGTTCGCAGACATTGTGCTAACCTACAGAAGGGTGGTGGGGGGCAGAGAAACGGGACATGTTAGACGAACGTTAGTCGACACCTCGGCAGCCGCCTGCCACGGGATTCCTGTGTGTCCCGGTGGCCTGGTCGCGCTGCTGACACGCGGGCAGCCTAACCCCTGGTCACTTTCTGCATCCAACGGGCAGTTAACTACGTCCTCCTCACCGGTTGTCAGTGGCCTGTGGCCGTAAGCCACAGGGCAACCAGCGGCCTTGTCCTCGTGACCAGCACGCCATGGCATGGTGGCAGACATTTTGTAACCGGGGTTGGACGGGTCACTCGCTCACTCTCTCCCTACCCCCCCCACTCCCACTCCCCCCTTCCGTCTCCCCCACTCCCCCCTCCGTCTCCCCCACTCCCCCCTCAGTCTCCCCCACTCCCCCCTCAGTCTCCCCCACTCCCCCCTCAGTCTCCCACACTCCCCCCTCAGTCTCCCCCACTCCCCCCTCAGTCTCCCCTACTCCCCCCTCCGTCTCCCCCACTCCCCCTCCATCTCCCCACTCCCCCCTCTGTCTCCCCCACTCCCCCCTCTGTCTCCCCCACTCCCCCCTCCGTCTCCCCCACTCCCCCCTCAGTCTCCCCCACTCCCCCCTCAGTCTCCCCTACTCCCCCCTCCGTCTCCCCACTCCCCCTCCATCTCCCCCACTCCCCCCTCTGTCTCCCCCACTCCCCCCTCCATCTCCCCCACTCCCCCCTCCGTCTCCCCCTCTCCCCCCTCCGTCTCCCCCCTCCGTCTCCCCCACTCCCCGCTCCGACTCCTCCACTCCCTCCCTCAGTCTCCCCCACTCCTCCCCTCCGTCTCCCACTCTCCCCCCGCTCTAGACCCCCCTCCCATTCTCGGGGATGCCTTCCCCATTGTGGCCAGACTCCAGCAGTGCGCTGAGCTGTGCGCTGAGCGGTGTGCTCACCTACTCGAAGCTCTCGTCAGCCAGCACGACTGGTTGATGAACTTCAAAAGCAGGTGTGTTGGCCGGCGTGAAAACATGGCGTGATGACATTGGGACTTCGGCCCATTCGGGCCGGAGAATAGCGGGGGACCAATAAGTCGGGCTTCTGGTCGTGTCGGGGGGTCTTTCGAGGCCTTTGCCGGGAATGCCGAGGTGTAGTTTGTGCGGGGTTCGGAGAATTGCGGGAGGGCGTCGGACCGGCGTCGCCATGAAAATATGCACGACCCACTATTCTCCGAACCGGCGTGAGTGCGGAGAATCGCACCCCATGAGTTTTTACATTTATATGGTCACTTGTAAAGCTTTGGGGCTATAAACAATATAAGAATAAGTCTTAATTAAACTTTTGTCAAATACCAAAAACAAAAAGTCCAGTTATTAACCTATTATGTAATGCAAAAAATCCTGCCAAACAAAGTAACAGAGTAAATTTCTCAGGAGATGTGGTTAAAACCCTGTGAGTTGGGTCATTGTAAATGCCATCAAAGTCGGAGCAGTTTTGGAGAGAATTCTAAAGTTATACCTTTGAAGGTGGAGCCTGGAGGTGAGATTGATTGACTCACAGTGTTGCTGATGTCTGAGTTGTTGAGGAATCCATAGACTGTCTTGGTCACATCTGTCATTTATTGTTTAGGGTCACCACAGTTGACTTTGTTAATTCACATTTTCTTATTCTGAATGTTAGATTATAGCACGGAGATGGTAAATTGTTTTATCTTTTTGCCCTTGGATTATAAAGTTTACTTTTTTTTGTTCAAAACCCATGGAATCTTGTGATTTTCTTGACTGAACAAGTGTCTTGAATGTCAAACTCTGTCTACTTTAAACAAAATGTTATTGGTTCCTAACTGGATTTTACCAACAACCTGGGACTCTGGCCCAAGAAAATGACAACAGTTGACAGCATAAAGCTCACTGTAGGCTGACAGGAGGCACTTCACCACAAGTAAAGTCACCACTTTGAGTAGTGTCCTCTGATTACTGCCTTAACTTCCAAGGATCCAAGGATCTTGAGCTTGGCAGAATAATCTTGTCTTCACTGGCATCTCATAGACGAGTCACTGCAAGTCAAACCGACAAATATGTTCAGCTCCTGGGGGCACGATTGTAGTAAGAACAGCACTCGGTATGCGTTCCCTGACAACGAAGAAGAAACATAGTCTACCTAACAATTTCAGATAGGGGTATTTCTCTTGCCTCCTTCTTAGATTTGTTACGACAGGCATGAATTATCAAAGGCATTGACTTTATAGAAATTCACTTATTAAATAACAGGCATAATAGTTTCAACTGTAGGTATGTCTAACTTATTTTTATTCTGCCATGATGCATTAAGGTTTATTTGCTTTGATGAAAATTCATTGAAACCCTTAGTAACCTCAATAATTAACACTTTCACACAAAAATACATGGGAAGCGGACTTGTATTAAATCAAACCAGTGTCTGGGTTCACATTATACCTGTCATGAGAAACCCCACTGTCCTTCCCAAAATCAAACTGCTGATAATCCCATGAGAGAAAATGTTACCTTTGTAGGGTGTTGCAATTTGTGGATGTGTTGTATCTGTGTTTGGGCTGCTCAGGATTTGTTGTCATTGTTATTCCAGCATCTCCGTAACCCTTAATCCAAGCTCTGCACATCACTCGCTAATTGAATCTATTTGCTGGTTGTAGCCTTGTCATTCCTCTTCGTGCCAGCCTTTCTGCTTACCGCTAACCTCATGCTCACTCTCCCAAATGTCCAAGTCTAAACTCTGAACAGCAGATAAATAGCTCCTATTACACATTTCAGTTCCTAGCTATCTTTAAGAGCCACTTGCCTTTGTTCTGTGCGTCATGATTTTTCCAAATACATTATAAGTTTCAGGATTTTTTGTTCTTCAGCCTAACCTTCTCCCCCTCAATTGTTGCTGACATTCAGGATCATGTTTTGAGCTGTCTAAGTATAGGTTTCTCAGCTGTTCCCACAGAATTTCATGTTTTTTTTAACATCTCTAGCTTTCAGTTACTGGTCACCCTCTGGTTCCAGGTCATATCTGAAATGCGAATGACCTGACGTCTCAGCTAGACCAACATCCCCAGAAACAGGCACATAAATGACATATTTTACGAAGCAGTTGTGAGAGCCCTTTTGCATGCTAGGCTTAGAACATAGAACATAGAACGATACAGCGCAGTACAGGCCCTTCGGCCCTCGATGTTGCACCGACATGGAAAAAACTAAAGGCCATCTAACCTACACTATGCCCTTATCATCCATATGCTTATCCAATAAACTTTTAAATGCCCTCAATGTTGGCGAGTTCACTACTGTTGCAGGTAGGGCATTCCACGGCCTCACCACTCTTTGCGTAAAAAAACCCACCTCTGACCTCTGTCCTATATCTATTACCCCTCAATTTAAGGCTATATCCCCTCGTGCTAGCCACCTCCATCCACGGGAGAAGGCTCTCGCTGTCCACCCTATCTAACCCTCTGATCATTTTGTATGCCTCTATTAGGTCACCTCTTAGCCTTCTTCTCTCTAACGAAAACAACCTCAAGTCCATCAGCCTTTCCTCATAAGATTTTCCCTCCATACCAGGCAACATCCTGGTAAATCTCCTCTGCACCCGTTCCAAAGCTTCCACGTCCTTCCTATAATGAGGCGACCAGAACTGTACGCAATACTCCAAATGCGGCCGTACTAGAGTTTTGTACAACTGCAACATGACCTCATGGCTCCGGAACTCAATCCCTCTACCAATAAAGGCCATCACACCATAGGCCTTCTTCACAACCCTATCAACCTGGGTGGCAACTTTCAGGGATCTATGTACATGGACACCGAGATCCCTCTGCTCATCCACACTACCAAGAATTTTACCATTAGCCAAATATTTCTCATTCCTGTTATTCTTTCCAAAGTGAATCACCTCACACTTCTCCACATTAAACTCCATTTGCCACCTCTCAGCCCAGCTCTGCAGCTTCTTTAGCCAAAATAACTAACACATGTTAAAATCAATAGGAGATGCCACCTATTTTGAATTCAACCATTTTTTGTTTAGAACACAATTTCTCGGGAAAGTTTGTTTGGATTATGACTTCCCTTATAGGGTGGGGCTTTGGAAACCCACCGTCAGGACCAAATGAAGTTCTTGAACCCACATTTGCCAGTAGCTGGACCAGCGAAGCTGTTTACCCAGAGATGGCCTCTGAATTCCAAATGAGGACAGTAGATGGGCTCCCAATGCTGACTGTCCAATCACAGAGCAGCTGCTCTAGAAATACAATAGCCCCAGCACGAGAGGTGGGTGCAGCTGAAGCAGACCTCAGAACATGAGGGCATCTCAAAATGGAGGCATCCTCAGAGGCATAAATTTCAATGGAAAATGCAAACAGGCCAAGCAAATGGGCCCCTCAGAGGGGAAACCCCGGTAGCGTTTGGGCCATGAATGACCGTGACTTTGCTGCTGACAGCCTGGAATTCCAGCTCTGATGTTCCCCGCAGCCTGTTGCAGGAGGGCAGCCTCCATTGAACTTCTGGCTGCCACACGGGGCAGGTACGAATTGCTCAAATGCCGGAACGCCTTCTAAATTGCACCTAATTGGGACGGCAAGAATTTAAATTGGCGGCCCACATCTGTTCAGTGGGAAGCTGATCTTGGCCTCCACTTCCCTCTGGGAAAGGTTCCTGGTGGTGGGTGTGCACTGTCTTTCCATTACTTTCTCAGCCCACTCCAACCTCCAAACCCACTACCCCAGGGCTGAGAAAGATCAGTCCTCTGATTCTGCTTAAACAGCACATACGTACTAAGCATTTAAATCTTAATGAATCATTGTTCCATCACACCTATCTGTAACATCAGAATGACATGATTCAGCATTATATGCAACCTATATACCCCACTGGGTATGGTTCCATACCACATGTGTGGGGCATCCTTTATGCTTTCTTGCTAATAATCACCTGCCCTCTTCCTTGTTATCAGGCTCTGTGGCAGCACGGTTACCACAGTGGTTAGCACTGTGGCTTCACAGCGCCAGGGTCCAGGTTTGATTCCCCGCTGGGTCACTGTCTGTTCGGAGTCTGCACATTCTCCCCGTATCTACGTGGGTTTCCTCTGAGTGCTCCGGTTTCCTCCCACAGTCCAAAGAAGTGCAGGTTAGGTGGTTTGGCCATGGTAAATTGCCCTAAGTGACCAAAAAGGTTAGGAGGGGTTATGGGGATAGGATGGAAGTGAGGGCTTAAGCGGGTCAGTGGAGACTCGATGGGCTGAATGGCTTCCTTCTGCCCTGTATGTTCTATGCTCTTTCCCTTTCAATGCTCCTACTCTGGTAGACTCTAACTCCCAGGTTGTTGTTTTAGGTGTTTCTGAAGGAATGAAATGAAAATCGCTTATTGTCACGAGTAGGCTTCAATTAAGTTACTGTGAAAAGCCCCTAGTCACCACATTCCGGCGCCTGTCCGGGGAGGCTGGTATGGGAATCAAACTGTGCTGCTGGCCTGCTTGGTCTGCTTTAAAAGCCAGCGATTTAGCCAAGTGAGCTAAACCAGCCCCTACTTATGTATGGTATTGTTAACAGATAATCTATAATTAACTTTAAGTTCTTAAAGAAGTTCTCCCTGTGAGTAAATTTTACATTAAGTTTATGTTTGTTTCAAAGCCGATTTGTTTATTTGAAAATACTTTTGCTGTGATTCCTGCAGGCCTTCTTTACGCCTCTCTTTGGGCCGCTGTTGCTGCCGGCAGGCCAAGATTTACCAAATATTCCCTGGCCATTGCTCATCCACCTTGTTCCCCCATTGTCCGCAAGTTTCCAGCCATCAGCAATGCTTGGCAATGTCAGGCCCTTACAAACTTGGACTCTCAGTGCGAATTGCAGGCTAATAGTCACCTGACCTATTCCTTGTTATAAGGCTCTGTGGCACTACCACCTTTCACACGTTTCTTAGCATTGGAGCACTGACACTGTATTTTATTAAAGGACCTCTAGTGCTATGTTTACTTAGCAGTTGTGAGTCTATATATAGAGTGTGAGGAAATAAAGGACATAAAAAGGCTGGAAATGTGGTGGTAGATTATGTGCCCCACTGGGTGTGGTTCCTACCACGTGTGTCGAGCATCCTTTATGCTTTCTTGCAGTTAAAATTCCCCTGGTAGCTATTTCTAGAAACACAGTAAATATGGCCTTCTGCAATACGTGTATGCATTTGTAGAAATAACGAACATTCAAAACTGTCTTGTTATGTTTAAGATGTTCCTAATGCACAGTGACTTGAAAAAAAATCTTATGTTCTCAGGAAGGATGTTTGATATTTATAAGTTACTGAGCTGATTTCAAACAGTTGCGAATAGTGAAATAATTATGTGTAATCCTAGGACATAGTAAATCATCTCAAATAATCTTGACATTGCTGGAACAGATTTCTGTGCTTGGACGAGAAAAGTTTTGCGTTGTTAGAATATAAACATATGCACTGAATGGAACTGACATAAACAGAAATAAACAAAGTAAGTGATACTTACACAGTCATCATGATTTTAGGAGTGCAAGAAATGTGATGAAGAATGTACGCCTTTATTTTTTTTGAACATTCCTATTTTCTTCCTTTATTTAAATAATATTTATTTAAATAATATACTAAATTTACTAAATAATAATCATTTAAATAAGGAGGGAGATGATCACATGACTGCAGTGGAGGTCACTGATTTGGTGCCCATCTGTTTAATAAAGTGGGCCCGTCACAAACACACAATCCTCCTGGACAGATTTTCCTATATGTGCTCAACCCACTCTATGCTCAAGAATTGTAAGAAGATAATAATTTAAATTCATTTTCTGCTGATTTTATCACGAAAAAGTTCTGTAAATTTGAATTATTCAATATTGCTTTATTTTCTAGCAATGAGTTCACAGCATGCTTTTTAAAAACCTCCAATTCCTATAAAAGGCCCACAATTCGCCAGCCATTAGGATTCTCTTTTCCTGCCGGCAGCGCACCCATGCCCCTGGTTCTCCCGGTGGAGTGGAGTAGCTTCAATGGGAAATCCCGTTGACAAGCGGCAGGAATAGAGAATCCTGCTGCAAATGGCATGCTTTAGAGAAACATGTGGCTGGAGAACCAGAGAATCCGGCCCAAGATTTCACAATTTTGGTTGAAACGCATATGGGAGCGAACTACCGTCCACATCCCGTTGGAACTGGGGCGTGACACAGCCGGTAGATCCCAGAAAAGGCCTTCCCTGGAATTGCTGTCGGTCATTACATCTCGCGAGACCTAACCATATCTCGTGAGATGTTGCAGATCTGGGTCCCGCCCATGAGTCTCACACAGCTCAGTGAAGAACCTGCTTAGCCATGCTTGCACCAGATTTAATGGCCACCCGACATCTATCGGCCTTGCCGATGTGATCTCAGCTGAGTGCCGTTCTGTACTGGTCCCCATAAACAGGGACCAGACAGAATGGAATCTGGGGGGGCTCTACAAGGCAATCAGAGGCAGCTGGTGGTTGCCTGCTTGGTAAGGTGACACTCTGGCATTGCTAGTGCCACCTGGACACCTTGGCACTGACAGCCTGGCACCCTGGCAGTTCCACCCTGGCACTACCAGGGTGCCAGACTGGCATTTTTCCCACGTGGGATCAGGCCTGGGGGTGCTTTGCCCATGTGAGCTGGATTGTGGGATAGGGTGGCTGGATGACCTTATAGGTGAGTTGGGGCATTGGGGGGGTCTGGGGTTTGTGTCAGGGGGTGGGTGTGTCGAGAGTTTGGCATACCATTTAAAAATGGTGTCCCGATCTCTTCCTCCATGGAGGACATTCACTTGCCAGAGCTCCTCAATGCAGGAAATGACACTGTGCAAGGGGTGGGGCATTCTCCACCAGACAAAAAAAAACAGAGTGCCAGGAACAACCCCATTAATCCTGCCCAGAATGGTCTCTATTTATTTCCAGTTAGATCACGTCCCGTACATACCACAAGCAATTTGTTGTACATGCTACATTTGCCTTTTCGTTTCACATGAAATATAGATCTCCAATTGGAAATTTCCATCGCATTTTATATCATCGCATTTGACAGAACATAGAACAGTACAGCACAGAACAGGCCCTTCGGCCCTCGATGTTGTGCCGAACAATGATCACCCTACTTAAACCCACGTAACCCGTATACCCATAATCCAACAATCCCCCCATTAACCTTACACTACGGGCAATTTAGCATGGCCAATCCACCTAACCCGCACATCTTTGGACTGTGGGAGGAAACCAGAGCACCCGGAGGAAACCCACGCACACACGGGGTGGACGTGCAGACTCCACACAGACAGTGACCCAGCCGGGAATCGAACCTGGGACCCTGGAGCTGTGAAGCATTGATGCTAACCACCATGCTACCGTGAGGCCTGAGGTAACTGATGTAATTTTTTTCCCTGGAGCATAGAACGCTTAGGAGTGATCATATAGAAGTCTATAAAATAATGAGGTGCATGGATAAGGTAGATAGTCAACATCTTTTCTCAAAGATAGAGGAGTCTAGAACTAGAGGGCATAAGTCGAAGGTGCGAGGGGAGAGATACAAAAGAGACCAGCGGGGAAATTGTTTCACACAGAGGGTGGTGAGCATCTGGAACGGGCTGCCAGAGGCAGTGGTAGAGGCGGGTACAATTTTTTCCTTTAAAAAGCAGTTAGACAGTTATATGGGCAGGGTGGGTATAGAGGGATGTGGGCCAAATGCGGGCAGGTCGGACTAGATTAGAGATAGAAACTGGGCAGCATGGACAAGCTGGGCCGAAGGGCCTGTTTCCATGCTGTCAACATCTATGTCTGTGACTCTCTAAATGTTGCATTGCATTAATAAATGTTGCATTCCAAAATAATTAAGTGGAAAGTGTTCACGATTTCTAATGTTGGGAGAAAGAATATTTTTTTAAATTCCAGTTTATATGCTCACAATTATGATTTTACAGTGTTGATTGATGAAGGTAATGTTGGAGAGTGAAGTAATTTTCCACACAGTAAACTAATAATAATCAAAACCTTAAAATAATATAAGAAATGATATGGTCGAAACGTTTGAGAATATATTCTTGGATGGCTTGCCATCATCATTGTTGAAAACCCTTGACTTTGCATATGTTGGGAGGAGTACAACAAGACCAAATCAACATTGGTTCCATTTCCTATTCTCAATATGTATTGTCAGATTTATAACATTTTGTTCAAGTTATGATTAGAAAACTTCAAGTAAGGAAAAGCCTTTCGAACCAACAGCCTGTTGTCTCCACAGACAGTTAATTGGCTACGTGATGGACTCTAATCCATCCACGAATGAAAGCAATTGACCACAGGTAAAACTTCCAAGCAGGTAAACGTTGTGAATGTTTTCCCTACTCTCAAAGGTAATTAGACAAAACTACAGGATATTAATCTACTTTTACAACCAATGCTATTCAACACTGAGCAGTCGCAGTCTACAGGGTTCACATCTGCACAACAACGAAGGTGTTCAGTTCAGCATTGGATCATCTCTATCCATTCTTCCCCTTACAGGCTCAAATCTAGTCTTAACCAGGTATTTTTCAAGCACTTAATTCTCACAAGTTAATTGACGCACCATTAACTGCTTTTGTTGGCAGTCTATTTCTCAAATCCGTGACTGTTCGGGGGAAAAAAAACCTTTCAGTCTCCAATCTTCCTTAATTTTGTATCCATGCCCAATGTGATAGACTGCTAAATAATCTAATATAACACATGGGTACAGTGTACAATGAAAGTGACTGTGATTCTGCACAGCAATATTTACCTAATCCAGCCCTTTAAGGGTTAATCACACTATACAAGGTAACTGTTATAAATATTTGTGTTTTTTACGTGTTTTAACAGATATAGAATGTAATAGATTCCCAGACTAGGTTTACCATTTTGCATCTCACCCTGTGTGTGTTTAATTAACACTAAGCAACAAAGGGAACAGGATGTCAGGCAGCCAGGAATCTGCACCAGTTGATTAGCCTCTCATTAAAACTATTTACATGATTCAAACGTCATGCCAGACATCGAACCTGAGCTTGGAATCCACGTCCACTTGCATTTGCCGCAGGGAATGATTTTATTTTCCATATTCTTTTGTGGGATGTAGGCATCGCTGGCTGGGTCAGCATTTATTGTCCTTCCCTAATTGCCCCTTGTGGAGGTAGTGGTTAAATATGGGCATTAAAATATCAAAATTGCAGTATTTATTTAATGTATTTAAAAAGAGGCCCTGACGTACTTTAACGATTTCACTGCCCCACGCCCAAGACAATGAGGGAGAACTGGTTATGTTGCATCCCTAGTGGTTCTGCTAGATTTTATTTTGCCTATGAGGGCAGATCATCTGTCCACCCCTTTCACGACAGATGATGGACTGAAATCGCATTCACATGCGGGGAGTTCATTGAATACTTAGCCTCAGTTGGGTCTGATTTCATCGGTAGCCAGTGTGTCAAAAGGAACAAATTGTAGTGACATTTACGGTGGTATATGTGGGATCCATTATTGAAGTCCCCGGCTGGAAAGAAGGAGATTGTTAACCCCCACACCTTTTACCCACGTGGAACACACCATTACAAGTGGACATAAATTTAAAGTGAATGGTGGAAGATATAGGGGGATGTCAGAGGTAGTTTCTTTACCCAGAGAATAGTGGGGGCATGGAATACACTGCCTGTGGAAGTACTTGAGTCGGAAACATTAGGGACCTTCAAGCAGCTATTGGATAGGTACATGGATTACTGTAGAATAATGGAATGTAGATTAATTTGTTCTTAAGGGCAGCACGGTAGCATTGTGCATAGCACAATTGCTTCACAGATCCAGGGTCCCAGGTTCGATTCCGGCTTGGGTCACTGTCTGTGCGGAGTCTGCACATCCTCCCGTGTGTGCGTGGGTTTCCTCCGGGTGCTCCGGTTTCCTCCCACAGTCCAAAGATGTGCAGGTTAGGTGGATTGGCCATGATAAATTGCCCTTAGTGTCCAAAATTGCCCTTAGTGTGGGGTGGGGTTACTGGGTTATGGGGATAGGGTGGAGGTGTTGACCTTGGGTGGGGTGCTCCTTCTGGGAGCTGGTGCAGACTTGATGGGCCGGGTGGTCTCCTTCTGCACTGTAAATTTAATGATAATCTATTATTAATCTAGGACAAAGGTTCGGCACAACATCGTGGGCCGAAGGGCCAATTCTGTGCTGTATTTTGCTATGTTCAATGTTCTATGACCTATCCAACAGTTTGAGAGGCGGGAAACCAGTGGATGGTTGAGCAAGGGCCTTCAGTATGGTAAAGCACTCCACTTTGGGCAGCACGGTAGCATGGTGGTTAGCATAAATGCTTCACAGCTCCAGGGTCCCAGGTTCGATTCCCGGCTGGGTCACTGTCTGTGCGGAGTCTGCACGTCCTCCCCGTGTGTGCGTGGGTTTCCTCCGGGTGCTCCGGTTTCCTCCCACAGTCCAAAGATGTGCGGGTTAGGTGGATTGGCCATGCTAAATTGCCCGTAGTGTCCTAAAAAGTAAGGTTAAGGGGGGGTTTGTTGGGTTACGGGTATAGGGTGGATACGTGGGTTTGAGTAGGGTGATCATTGCTCGGCACAACATCGAGGGCCGAAGGGCCTGTTCTGTGCTGTACTGTTCTATGTTCTATGTTCTCCTGGTCCCACAAAGATTCTCCCTAATATATTTTAGGATCTCCTCTTGAGCAGCCACCAATGGTCACTTTAAGGACCTATGCTTGGGTTGCCGCAGATCTGGTAAAATTGTGAAGTGGTAATTTTTAAAATTTTAAAGTAGATTACTTTGGATGCTGCAATCGGAAAAAAAAAAACAATTTTGAAAATGCGTTCTTGAGGTATGGGCGGCACTGTAAATGCCGTATTTATTACCTGTCAGAGCATTAGGATTCAATCACATAATGCGGAATTTAATCCTATGTGGTCCAAACTGAGTGGCAGCTTTTCTTCCCTAAAGGGCTATTGTGATCCAATTGGGTTTAAATGACAATGCTGAAGCTTAACTAGTTCACAAATGAAAGTTTATTGAGTTCAATTTCACAAATTGCTAGGATGGGATTTAAACTCACAGGGCAAAATCTTCTGCCCTCTCTGAGTTTGGTGGTGGGGAGGAACGTTTATTTCGATGGGTATGTGACATGCCTGTTTGCTGTCATCTTCTTGCGTCCACTCTGATTAGATCCACGGTTAACTGCCCTTCTGCCCTGCTGCCAATTAAGGCCCTTTAGTCAACAATTGATGGTATCAACTTAGCAAAAGGTGGTGTCTAACGCTAGGTAGAAACCTGTCCGCGGTTACTTATGGGTTCCCAGAGAGGAGCCTTGTTCAAAGGTACCCAGTGCCTCATCGAGGTATCCAGCATCGGAAAGAGAGGGGTCCGCTTGGAGTTGACCCCAGTCATTGCTGCCGATCCATCTTCCTCCTTCACTTGTGACCCCCAGCCCTCGACTCCACTCTGCCATTACTCACCGGTGATTGGTTCCCTCAGGTGGGTCTCACACTGGCACCAGCCACTGTCTCTCCCTCGGTATTGCTGAGTGTAGAAGAACTCCTGGCCTCCTGAACCTGAAGGAAAGCCTGTGACTGGCCTGTCAAGTGTTTGAGTGGCACAAGATGTGGCAGACATTCCCGAAATGAGGCAACGCGGGGGACTTGCCGGCCCTCCAGCTGGTGGCCGAGTCCCCCACTATCTCCACAAAGTTTCACCCATAAACTTGGTAGTCCAATATCACAACCGGTAAATCTAGTACGTTGTTGCCTTATTAGAACGGACATGTTTGGAACATTTTAGGGGCAGGTACAACATCTCTGGAACCATTTCCAATGGAGCAGTGGCTGTCAACTCTTGACCACCTTCTGACATTCCCTCTATCTTTTGAGGCACCCAGTTGAAGTGTAAAGATGCATAGACATCTTGAGAGGATAGCGCATCATCGCAATCTTTTCCTGGCATACTCCTGTTGTTGGATACTGCAGCTGGCTGCGCTGTGATCTGTGAAAGAGTACTCTGGAGAGTTTCTCCGATCTAGTAAAGCCCACTATCACTGCCCTTTCCAAATGATTCTCAGTCTATAAAATCTGACAGTCATAGTGTCCTGTGCCTGCATGCCAATTATGCCAACCATGGTATTTGTGACAGCGATGTTATGTGCTTGTTCCCCATTGCAAGTTTCCCAGCTGCAGATGACTCTGTACATCAGTAAATCCCTCCTGCATGACTGCAGTAATGTTGGATGACAGCTGCTGCTGACTACTTGTGGCAGTTTTAAAAAATGTGGAAATGTCTCTGCTCCAAAATTAACTAGTCTAAATGGCAGATCCAGTAGGATGCCAATCCCTGACTCATACAATTGACAAACAGTCTGGCCAGAACTAATTGCATCCTTTCATGACTCCATCATTTAAGTGTCCTTCCTCAGTTGTGCTTCAACTGGTGAACATTCTTTGGCCAATTTCCTCCGAACGCTGACTCCATTTTCTGACGTTGTCATTTTTGGACTAGCCCATGGGGCAAATGAAATAAAACCAGAAAATGGTGATCATACTCAGCCAGTCTGGTGGGTTCTGGAGAGAGAGAAACAGAGTTAACGTCTCAATGTTTCATCAGAATATCCTCGAGGAAAGTAAAGTGCTCTGTTGTTAGGTGCTTGGGACTGGGCCAACACAGTCTCTGTTTGCTCTTTTTTTGCATTGTAAATGGCCCAGACCTGTATGTAGAGCTGCCAGAAAGTACCTGAGGCTCTCAAATGGCATCCACATGTCTCGACAACTTTTAATCTTGTCCCAGACATTCTCTTCTGCCAATGGCTTAATTGTGCAGTACAAGGTTCCCCCTATTCTCCCCACTTCGATGTACCATCTGCAATCTTTTAAATGAAGAAATGTTCCAAAAATGGGTAAATGCCTTTCACGTTATCTTTTTCAGGGTGCAGCAGATTTACATTGGATCAATAGTTTAAATGAAGCAAGTTTAGACCTTGATACCTGCACATACGTATCTGGACCTGGGGGTGACTCCATTTGCCAGATCTGCCCCTTTCATTAACGCAGCTTCCACTTGGAAGTGCCCTTTCACATCAAACAATCACCCCCCCCCAACTTTTCTTAATTTTCAACATTACCAAATCAAAGAGCCGTTAATGGAAACTGATGTCTTCAGTACTGTCCTTATAGAACACCCTCTTGTGGGGCATTCCAGAATGAGAGGCCTTAGTCTTAGGATAAGAGGTAGCAAATTTAAAACGGAGTTGAGGAGAAACTACTTTTCCCAAAGGGTTGTGAATCAGTGGAATTTGCTGCCCCCAAACGAGGGATGCTGGGACAGTAAGTACATTTAAGGAGGAGTTAGATTTTTAATTGGTAATAGGGTGAAGGGTTATGGAGAATAGGCAGGAGGGTGCAGATCGGGCCAGATGAGATCAGCCATGATCAAATGGCGGAGCATACTCGATGGGCCAAATGGCCTAATTCTGCTCCCATATCTTATGAATTTATGACTTATATCTTGCAATTACAGTCAATTTCTCTTTTGTTTGATCAGCCCTTAAATAGCTATTGGTTCACCCCAATTTTGAATTTGCAACAAATTAGTTGGTACACCTTTACCCACTGTGCTACTGGCCCAATGCGAAGAGACTATTCAAAAGAAGAGAAAAGAATTGTGAAGGAAAGTGTCCTCCCAAACCATTGCTAAGACATGTGGTATCATAGGAATGATTCAGTGGACTTAAAATTAAGTCACTGTCGGGCACGTTTGGCGGGGTGATTCGCGGGGGCTGCAGCGCCGAGAATGATCCCACTATTCAACGGTACTCTGCTTTTCTTTTGGCTTTGGAGAGTTCCTCTCCGTCGAGCCTGAAGTGAGAGTGAGTTCTGTAATGATATGTATATTTGTAGACAAGTAAAGGGTTAATTATTACATCTCAGTGGAACGCAACCATTAGAGGGCACCACTAGTTCCCAGTATAAATATAAGAACTCAGGGGATCTTGGGTACTTCTAGGCAGTAGAGTGTAAGAGAGACAGACCACAACATAGATAACATTAGATAGAAGCAGCACGTGTAGTTTAAATTAGTTATTACATTAATACAGGTTACCTGATTGCTAGTTATAGTTATGTGGAGTGTGCAAACTCAATATGAATCAATCGTTATTCAATAAATCAGTTTTGCTTTAAGTTAGAGATTGGTGGTTTCTTCATGATCACACCATCAGACCATTCTGGATTACGAACAAAGAGTAACAATATTACCAAAGAGTAATATAACAAGTTCCTGCTGGTGAGCTGATCTCAGCAGAAACGCAGATCGGACCGCCACTTTGATCGGCAGCCTCGGTCTTCCTCATCCCCTTTCACCCTGCATTCTGCACCTCCCCAACCTTTTCGAGGATCTTGGTAACCCCCCCCCCCCTCCAATGAGCAAGGCCCCCAGGGCCCGACCCATTGCAGTGCCAACCTGGCACCCGGGCACCCTGGCAATGCCATCCTGGAACCTAGCAGTGCCCCTGGCATCCTGGCCACCTGGGTATCTCCAATGGTCTGCTCGACCACCCAAGGTGCTGTTATGCCTGGTCCAGGTTTGCGTGGACCAGAACTAAACAGCGCTATGGTGAGATCTCCCAGACGAGGTGGTTTAGTCTTGGGCGCCTGGTCAATCCAACCATGATGCTCATTTAAATATGCAGATCTGGATCTTGCCCAGCGAGAGCTAGATCCAGTTCGCACCGGCGGAATAAGTTGAGTGATTGGCCCCGGCACCTGGTGCAGAGCCTGATTTGGGTTACCCAGAGCAACGGATGTCACTGAATCATGCCCCATATTTATGTAGAGCACCAATTTCCTTAGAATCGGGGATTAGACATTGTGTGTATTACAAGAATGATTAAGAAATCAGTAAGACCAGTGGAAGGATGCGAGGCCCCCAAGCGTGGAGGCCTGGATCAATGATATGGCGGGGTTCATTAAATTGGAGAAGGTGAAATTTGCCCTGAGGGGATCAGTACAGGGGTTCCTTAGGCGGTGCCAGCCTTTCCTGGACTTCCTGGCAGAACGGTAGGGAAATAGGCCGGCAGCAGCAGCAACCCCGGGGGGGGGGGGGGGGGGGGGGGGGGGGGAGAGGGAGGGGGTTTGTATCGGGGGGAGGGAGAACTGTGTACATGGGTCTGTGGGATGTGGCGGGTGTTATCTCTTTCCCTTTTGACGTTGGGTGTTTTCTCTTGTTTGTAGTTGCTTTTGAAGTTGGGTGGGAATTGTTCTTGGGGTGTTACCGCGGTTGTTTTGTTAATAGAGTTGAGCTGTTTATATTTTGTAAAAATTTCAATAAAAATTATTTTTTAAAAAAGAAATCAGTAAGACAAAAATACCAGTGTGAGGTAGAAAGAAATGCTTCTAATTCTAAAGTAAATTTGTTTGCAATTCAATTAAAAAGTTACATTTTTCTAGTTCAATGAACTACAAAATTTCAGATGGAAAGCAAAATTAAAACAAAATCTAACAGATCTAATACAATATTCCTGTGTTATTTAATATTATCTGTTAGATTATGGGGATGAAATTGTAGTCCTCGTGCATTAGGATTGCTTCTCTTTGATACTAAGTGTCTTTCTATCACATGGAGCTGGCACCATGCTATGATGCAATCATGGAAGGAGGCCATTTGGCCCATCAGGTCTGCGCTGGTCCACCGAAAGAGAACCCTACTTTTGCCTACTTCCCCACTCTATCTCTGTAACCATATTTAACCTTTGGACATTTAGGCAAAATTTATCATAGCCAATCCCCCTAACCTGCACATCTTTGGACTGTGGGACGAAACAGAAGCACCGGGAGGAAACCCACACAGACATGGGGAAACATGCAAACTCCTGTCAGTGGTTAAGTGGTGATTTGATCAAAGTAGAGGGAAATTATTCTGATTGGAGAGTCTAGGACCAGCTGGCATAGTTCAAAATAGAACTAATAAAGCTTTTAGGAGTTCAATTAGGAAATTCTTTGAAACACTACGCATGATAGAAATTTGAAACTCTCTTGATGGTGATACAATTGTTAATTTTCAGCCTGAAATTGATAGATTCCTGTTAACCAAATTGTATTAAAAAGCCCTTCCTTCTTCCTTTCTATCTTTCCTCCCTCCCTCAAGAATTTGGGCTCCAATTCACAGCAGCCTCTGTTCACTGGATGTACCAGATTATAGATTCAGATTTAGGCAACCATAGTGTAGGAATTCAATTTACCCAATGACCTTCTCCCATATGGATGGTGCTAAGAGAGTGTGATGCACAACTGTGCGCCTGTATTAGGGGATGTAAAGTAGGACCTGCACTCCAGGTTCGCCGATAGCCCCTGCCAGCCAGCTCCGCCCACAAGGAGCCGTATAAATATGCATGACCTCCTCCTGATCAGCCATTTTGCCAGCTACAGCAGGAGGCCACGCATGTGACTGTAATAAAGCCACAGTTGTACCAATCTGAGTCTTTGTGCAATTGATTGTGCATCTAGTTATTACAGTCAGATTTTTCTACATTATGGACATCAGGATCAAATCAGATAGCCTGTAGCTGGATCCGCACTCGCCAGACGCCAGAAAGGACTTTAATCACTGGCTGGCTTGTTTTGAGGCCTACATCAACGTTGCGACCCCTGCGCCGACGGAAGCTCAGAAGATCCAAGTTCTATACTCCAGGTTAAGCTCCAGCGTGTTCCTGTTGATCCAAGACGCCCCGAGTTACGCGGAACAACGGCATTCCTAAAAGAGAACTACGCTCAGAAGACAAACACACTCTTCGCAAGGCATGTACTCACCACTCGCGTACAACTACCTGGTGAGTCTATCGAAGACTTCTGTCGGGCTCTTATCCCACTCATACGGGTCTGTGACTGTCAGGCCGTCAGGGCCACTGAACATTCCAATCTCCTCATGCGTGATGCATTCGTAACGGGGATTGCGTCGGACCTCATCCGACAATGACTGCTGGAAGGGGCCACGCTCAACCTAGCGGAGACGAAAACTTTAGCGCTCTCCATAACGGTCGCATCTCGAAACGTCCAAGCCTACCCCGCTTGCTGCACGGCCCACCCCTCCTGCCCCTCCTGGACCCTACAAACGACTCCCCCGGCTGGGGCCCCTCCTAATCAATACACCTGCGCAGCCCGCCACGCCATGCACCCTGGGGGTCCCCGCTGCTACTTCTGCGGCCAGCAGAAGCACCCCCGCCAACGCTGCCCACCCCGCACTGCCACTTGCAAATCCTGCGGTAAAAAGGGCCACTTCGCAGCTGTGTGCCAGGCCCGTGCAGTCGCTGCTATCGTGCCCGCAATCGCTCCCTCCCCCCAGCCGAACGCACAATGGGCGCCGCCATCTTCTCCCCCCAGGTCCACGTGCGGCCTATGGGTGCTGCCATCTTGCCCCGCCCCCACAACGTGCACACCATGGATGCCGCTACCTTGCCCCACCCCCACAACGTGCGCTCCACGTACGCTGCCATCTTGTTCCCAACAGGTCCTCCGGACGCCACCATTTTGTCTCCCCCACGGGACTGGAACGCTGGATCCGGGTCGCCGGCGCTCCCCATCTGAATCCTCGGATGACCACCCGCAGCTCGCCTCGATGACACTGGACCAGTCCCATCCTCACAACCTGGCCACCGCTTCGACGACAGTGAAATCAACGGCCATGCAACCTCTTGCCTACTGGACTCCGGGAGCACCAAAAGCTTCATTCACCCAGACACAGTAAGGCGCTGCTCCCTCGCAGTCCACCCCGCCAACAAACGGATTTCCCTGGCCTCCGGATCCCACTCTGTCTTGATCCGAAGGTTCTGTGTGGTCAATCTCACTGTCCAGAGTGTAGAATTCAGTGGTTTCCGCCTATACGTTCTGCCCAACCTCTGCGCTGCACTATTGCTGGGTCTGGATTTTCAGTGTAATCTCCAGAGCCTCACCCTCAAATTCAGCGGGCCCCTACCTGCACTCACCGTTTGCGGCCTCCCTCTTTGCCAATCTAACTGCGGATTGTAAGGCCGTCGCCACCAGGAGCAGATGGTACAGCGCCCAGGACAAGGCCTTCATCAGGTCCGAGGTCCAGCTGCTGCTTCGGGAGGGTATTATCGAGGCCAGCAACAGCCCCTGGAGAGCCCAAGTGATAGTGGTTAAAACTGGGGAGAAACACAGAATGGTCGTGGACTACAGCCAGACCATCAATCGTTACACGCAGCTCGACGCGCACCCCCTCCCTCGCATATCTGATATGGTCAATCAGATTGCACAGTACCGGGTCTTCTCGATGATTGGCCTTAAATCCGCCTACCACCAGCTCCCCATCCGTAAATCGGACCGTCCCTCCACTGCCTTCGAGGTGGACGGTCGCCTCTATCAATTTCTTAGGGTTCCCTTTGGCGTCACTAACGGGGTCTCGGTCTTCCAAAGGGAGATGGACCGAATGGTCGATCGGTCCAGTCTGTGGGCCACGTTTCCGTACCTGGACAACGTCACCATCTGCGGCCATGACCAGCAGGACCATGACGCTAGCCTCTCTAAATTTCTCCGCACCGCCACTCTCCTCAATCTTACATACAACAAGGAGAAATGTGGGTTCCGCACGACCCGTCTAGCCATCCTCGGCTACGTAGTCCAAAACGGACTCCTGGGGCCCGATCCCGACCGCATGCGCCCCCTCATGGGGCTCCCCCTCCCCCACTGCCCCAAGGCCCTCTAACGCTGCCTTGGGTTCTTCTCCTATTACGCCCAGTGGGTCCCAAACTACGCGGACAAGGCCCGCCCACTCATACAGTCCACCCAATTTCCCCTCACGGCCGAGGCACAACATGCATTCGCCCGTATTAGCGCAAACATAGCCAAGGCCGGGATGCACGCAGTAGATGGGCACTGCCCTTTCAAGTAGAGAACGACGCTTCAGATGTCGCCCTCGCCGCCACTCTAAACCAGGCAGGCAGACCCGTGGCACTCTTTTCCTGCACCTTTCATGCCTCTGAAATTCGACACTCATCTGTTGAAAAAGAGGCCCAGGCTATCGTTGAGGCGGTGCGGCATTGGAGGCATTACCTGGCCGGCAGGAGATTCACTCTCCTCACTGACCAACGGTCAGTAGCCTTCATGTTCAACAACACGCAGCGGGGCAAGATCAAAAATGATAAAATCTTGCGGTGGAGAATCGAGCTCTCCACCTATAATTACGAGATTTTGTATCGCCCCGGCAAGCTCAACGAGCCCCCAGACGCCCTCTCCCGAGGTACATATGCCAGCGCACAAGTAGACCAACTCCGTGCCCGCACGACAGCCTTTGTCATCCAGGGGTCACTCCATTGTACCACCTCATCAAAGCCCGCAATCTGCCCTACTCCGTCGAGGACGTACGGACAGTCACCAGAGACTGCCAGGTCTGTGCAGAATGCAAACCGCACTTCTACCGTTCGGACCGACTTAACCTGGTGAAAGCGTCCCGCCCCTTTGAACTCCTCAGCATGAAAGCATCCTTCCCCTCCACCGACCGCAACACATATATCTTCAGTGTGGTCGACGAATTCTCCAGGTTCCCCTTCACCATCCCATGCCCGGATAAGACGTTTGCCACCGTCATCAAGGCCCTCAACACCATCTTCGCTCTGTTCGGTTTCCCCGACTACATCCACAGCGTCAGGAGAATCCTCATTCATGAGTGATGAGCTGCGTCAGTTCCTGCTCAGCAGGGGTATCGCCTCCAGCAGGACGACCAGCTACAACCCCTGGGGAAACGGGCAGGTAGAGAGGGAGAACGGGACGGTATGGAGGGCCGTCCAGCTGGCCCTAGGGGCCAGACACCGCCCAGCCTCTCGCTGGCAGCAGGTCCTCCCAGATGCACTGCACTCCATCCGGTCTCTACTGTGCACCGCCACAGATAACACACCCCATGAACGTGTTTTTACCTTCCCCAGGAAGTCCACATCCGGGGTGTCACTCCCGACCTGGCTCGCAGCTCCAGGACCGGTCCTTCTACGTAGGCATGTCCAACTCCACAAGGCGGACCCCTTGGTGGACAGGGTACACTTGCTCCACGCCAACCCCTAGTATGCCTACGTGGAGTTCCCTGACGGCTGCCAGGATACGGTCTCACTCAGGGACCTGGCTCCCTCAGGGTCCACTCCCACATACTTCCCCACCCACGCACCATCCTCCCCTCCCTCGGGACTCCCAACATTAGCCCCACCAGGTCCATCCCTCCTTCCCCTGCCCACGCTAGAGGACGAGGAAGATTTCGGCACGCTGCCGGAGTCATCCGACTACTGGCCAGCACCAACACCGCCAGCACCAACGTTGGCGATGCCAGCACCGCCAGCACCAACACCGCCAGCACCGACGTTGGCGACGCCAGCACCGCCAACACCAACATTGCCGCCACCGTTATGTCGCTCCCAGCGAACCGTCAAACCACCGACCGACTTAACCTCTGACGGGCACCGGACTACCAAAATGGACATATTCTTTTCACCTCCCCACTGTAAATTATTTGTAAATCTGTATATAGTTCCACGCCACCCCCACCAGACTCATTTTTAACAGGGGGTGAATGTGGTGAACCACTGTGCACCTGTATTAGGGGATGTAAGGTAGGATCTGCACTACAGGTTCGCCGGTAGCCCCTGCCGGCTAGCTCCACCCACAAGGAGCCATATAAATATGCATGTCCTTCTCCTGATCAGCCATTTCGCCAGTTGTAGCAGGAGGCCACACATCTGACTGTAATAAAGCCCCATTGTACCAATCTGAGTCTTTGTGCAATTGATCGTGCATCAGAGAGTGCCCAGTCAGAGAAATGTAGTGTAAAAGGGCATCATGTAATGTTAGGGTAATAACATTTAGTACACTGGAACGCTGATGTGTTGTGTTTGAGTTGGAAGAATGTCAGATTGTGGCACAAAATATCCAGTTACATTTGTAATGCTGTGGCCAGTGGCGTCTTTTGTTACATCAACATAGAACATACAGTACAGAAGGAGCCCATTCGGCCCATCGAGTCTGCACCGACCCATGTGAGCCCCACTTCCACCCTATCCCCGTAACCCATTAACCCCTCCTAACCTTTCTGGACACTAAGGGGAATTTATCATGGCTAATCCACCTAACCTGCACATCTTTGGACTGTGCGAGGAAACCGGAGCACCCGGAGGAAACCCACGCAGACACGGGGAGAATGTGCAGACTCCGCACAGTGGATTCCCAACGGGGAATTGAACCTGGGACCCTGGCACTGTGAAGCCACTGTGCTAGCCACTTGTGCTACCGGGCTGCCCATGCCCCATCAAGGTATGGGGTATGTGCCAATGGTCTCTCTGCTTTGGATGTTTGTCAAATTTCAGGATTTTTGATGCTATTTTTTACGTGAAAAGGACAATGTATTAAAAGAAAGTGGGTTTATAGAAGATATTTTTTAAATCCACCATCTTCGGTTACTGAGGATGTGTATGGAAGTCAAACAAATACAAAAACTGTTCAATTTTAAAGGCAGACCAGTGATTGGCCCATAACAGCCGCGTTCGCCGTGTTGCATTTATGGGTACCCCTATGATGCACTGGGAATCCTTCCCTGGGAAGTAAGTTCCCACATAAGGATTTACCTGGCAATTGCCCAGAAGGGCTCACTTCCTCTGGATTACCCTACGATGGGAACCATCTGACAGAAGTGATTTAAATTGCTAACTTTGGATGGTTCTGCCTGTTTTACACTGATAGATACTCTGATAGAGTGAGAGGAAAAAAATCACTTCTAACTTCAGCATAACTATTTATAAATCCCAGACCCAACCTCACATGGGAAACCTTGCACACACTTCACAAACTCAACGCCCCAGGGAACACACCACATTATCCTCACAACCGGCCCATCCCCCCATCACCCTTCGACCATGGTGGGGCTGGATCAGTCAGGCCAAAGTCTTTCTCCCAACTCTGTGCAGACTCTTACATCTCCTCCCAAAGTCTCAAACTTCACAGTGTTAGTCTCTGCAGTGCCTTAACAAATCTCCTTGATCTGGTCCTGATTTCCTCTCAGGATTGAGGACCAAATGCACTCTCTCATCATTCGGTGGGAGCATCTTCCACCTGTGCTCTGTAGAGTTTCTACTTGTTTCTGTTTCCTTGTCCCCATCTGGATCTAAATTTCCAAAGTTCCATTGGTTTCCTTCCCAGTCAGTTCCTTCTGACATTTCCCTGGCCTGTCTCATTTCTACAAGATCTCAGCTGCGGAGGTCTGTCTATTAAAATGAATTCAGCGACTGTGGAGAGGCTAGCACCGGCACCACTTGGAACACAATCGATTCCAACTCGGGAGGCTGACAAGCCGCAGCCGCATATACAGATTCCCGCTCCATCCCGAAAGATGGCACGGGTTGTGCTGGAGCGCGCCCATAGAGCTGGTGGGTCGGCTGGGGCCAGAGGTCACCTAGGGGGTGGCCGGGGTGGGGGGTTGGGGGGGAGGGAGGCACCTATACGACCCATGGCCCTAAGTTCACAGTGGGCTGTCAGTGACATGCACAGCTGCAAGGCTGCCTTTCCAACTGCAGCAATGGTGTTTTGTGCCTGTCCAACCCGACCCCATAGCCCAGCCTCCTGGCCAACCCCCACTAATCCCCCTGGCCCCGGCAGAAGCCCCCCAGCCAATGGCACAACTGTCAGCAAACTATGGCGATGTTGGTCCCTTTCCGTACCCCTTCTCTCTCTCTCTCTCTCAGCAGCCACGGCACTGGTTTCACAATGTTGAAAAGCACAAGTGAACCGGGCCGTCGGGAACTCAGCCCATAGGAAGTGGAGAATCGCGGAGGTCCTGGAGAATACCAGGTCAGGCCCACAAATAATATGCAAACGGTATCTACTATACGTGGTTCCGGAAAGCATTGACTTCGCTGTTGAGGTGATGGAGAATTGCGATTTGGCTCCAAATTGGCACCTGCCGTGATTTTGGTGTTGCAACCTTTTCTCCACCCAATACTTGTCCCGATTTTGGAGAATCCTGCCCGTTGTCTTTCTGAATGTTACTCCGTTCTTGTCTTCCAGGATCTGAGACGACATTCAGTGGAATATCTCAGCTAACGAGGAAATTCTGAAGAGTAACCTGTTCAAGCAACAGGCAAATGGGGTAATAAACCTTTGATAGTAATCTCAATTTGTTGTTCAGAGGCAATTACCAAAAGCCACTCTTAGCATCCTGTAGTACCCTCAATAACGACACGAGAGTGTGGAATGGTAAATGAAGGCTTTTAAAAAAAAAAAAATTTCTATTCAAATTTTCACATTTTCACAAAAAAGGAAACAATAACAGAAAATTCTAAGAACAAAAAGAACAGAACCACCCCCCCCCCCCCCCCCCCCCCCCCCCGTATATACAATAGAGAAACAATAAATTAACGCTCGTCGTTGGCAAAAAACAGATATTCGACCCGAAACAAAACAAAAACAAAGAGACAACCCCCCTCCCCCCACCCGGGTTGCTGCTGACCTTTTGTTTTTACCGTTCTGCCAGGAGATCTAGGAATGGTTGCCATCTCCTGGAAAACCCCTGCACTGACCCCCTTAGGGCAAATTTCACCCTCTCCAATTTAATAAACCCCGCCATATTGTTGACCCAGGCCTCCACGCTTGGGGGCCTTGCATCCTTCCACTGAAGAAGAATCCTCCGCCGGGCTACTTGGGACGCAAAGGCCAGAACACCGGCCTCTTTCGCCTCCTGCACTCCCGGCTCCACTGCAACCCCAAATATTGCGAGTCCCCAGCCTGGATTGACCCTGGATCCTACCACCCTCGATACCGTCCTTGTTACACCCTTCCAAAATTCCCCCAATGCTGGGCATGCCCAGAACACGTGGACATGGTTTGCTGGGCTCCCTGAGCACCTAATACACCTGTCCTCGGTCCCAAAAAACCGGCTCACCCTTGTCCCGGTCATATGAGCCCTATACAGCACCTTAAACTGTATGAGGCTAAGCCTTGCACACGAAGAGGAGGAGTTCACCCTTTCTAGGGCATCTGCCCATGCCCCCTCCTCAATCTCCTCAGCCAGCTCCTCCTCCCATTTATCTTTCAGCTCCTCCACCGAGGCCTCGTCTACCTCCTGCATCACCTGGTACACTTCCGAGATCCTCCCCTCTCCAACCCATACCTCCGAGAGCACCCTGTCCTGAACCCCACGTGGCGGCAGCAGACGGAACCCCACCACCTGCCGCCTGACAAATGCCCTTACTTGCATGTACCTAAAGGTGTCCCCCTGGGGGAGCCCAAACTTCCCTTCCAGCTCACCCAGGCTCGCAAACAGCCCGTCTATGAACAGGTCCCCCAGCCTCCTGATACCTGCCCTGTGCCAACTCAGGAACCCGCCATCAATTCTCCCCGGAACAAACCGGTGGTTCCCCCATATCGGGGACCCCATCGAGGCCCCCACCTCCAGGCTCGTGGTATACCTCGTTGGAGGGAGCGGCAGTGGCGCCGTTGCCAGCGCTTCCAGGCTCGTGCCCACGCAGGATGCCATCTCCATCCTCTTCCATGCTGCCCCCTCCCCGTCCATTACCCACCTACGCACCATCGCTGTTTTGGCAGCCCAATAATACCCACAGAGGTTGGGCAACGCCAGCCCCCCCCCCATCCCTGCCCCACTCCAAGAACACCCGTCTCACCCTTGGAGTCCCGTGCGCCCACACAAATCCCGTAATGCTCCTGTTAACCCGCCTGAAAAAGGCCTTCGGGATAAGGATGGGGAGGCACTGGAACAGGAACAGAAACCTCGAGAGCACCGTCATCTTGACTGACTGCACCCTACCGGCCAAAGACAGCGGCAGCATTTCCCACCTCTTAAACTCCTCCTCCATTTGCTCCACCAGCCTTGTGAGGTTTAGCTTATGCAAGGCCCCCCAGCTCCTGGCCACCTGAACCCCCAAGTACCTGAAGCTCCTCTCTGCCCTTTTCAGTGGGAGCCTCCCAATCCCCCCCTCCTGGTCCCCCGGGTGCACAAACAGCTCAATTTTCCCAAAGTTAAGCTTATACCCTGAGAAATCCCCAAATTCCCGGAGAATCCCCATCACCACCGGCATTCCCCCCACCAGGTCCGCCACATACAACAATAGATCATCCGCATAGAGTGACACTCGGTGCTCCTCCCCACCCCGACCTAGCCCCCCCCCAATCCCCCGACTCCCTCAGCGCCATAGCCAGGGGTTCAATTGCCAGCGCAGAAAAGTAGGGGGGACAGGGGACACCCCTGCCTCGTCCCTCGGTGTAGTCGAAAATACTCCGACCTCCTCTTATTCGTGGCCATACTCGCCATCAGGGTACTCATACAACAGCCTCACCCAACTGACAAACCCCTCCCCAAACCCGAACATTTCCAGCACCTCCCACAAGTACCCCCACTCGACCCTATCAAAGGCTTTCTCCGCATCTAGCGCCACCACTATCTCCGCCTCCCCTTCCACCGCCGGCAACATAATAACGTTCAAGAGCCTCCGTATATTAGTGTTCAGCTGTCTCCCCATCACAAACCCCGTTTGATCCTCGTGGATAACCTGCGGCACACAATCTTCTATCCTCGTGGCTAAGATCTTTGCCAACAACGTAGCGTCCACATTCAGGAGTGAGATCGGCCTGTATGACCCACACTGCAGGGGATCCTTGTCTCGCTTAAGGATCAAGGAGATCAGCGCCTGAGACATCGTCAGGGGCAAAGCCCCCCCTCCCTTGCCTCGTTGAAGGTCCTAACCAACAGGGGGCCCAGCAGGTCTGCACACGCCTTGTAAAATTCAACCGGGAAACCACCCGGCCCCGGCACCTTCCCCGACTGCATCTTCGCTATCCCTTTAACCAGCTCCTCAAGCTCAACTGGCGCCCCCAGACCCTCCACCCGTCCCTCCTCCACCCTCGGGAATCTCAGCCGGTCCAAAAAGCGCCCCATCCCCCCCTTCTCCGCCGGAGGTTCGGACCGATATAGTCTCTCATAAAAGTCCCTGAAGACCCCATTAATGTCGACCCTCCTCCGCACCACATTTCCTCCCCGGTCCTTAACTCCACCAATCTCCCTGGCCGCATCCCGCTTACGGAGCTGGTGTGCCAGCATCCTACTCGCCTTCTCCCCATACTCGTACACCGCACCCTGAGCCTTTCTCCATTGAGCCTCCGCCTTTCTGGTGGTCAACTAGTCGAACTCAGCCCGAAGGCTGCGCCGCTCCCTCAGCAATCCCTCATCCGGGGCCTCCGTGTACCTCCTGTCCACCCTCACCATCTACCCCACCAATCTCTCCCTTTCTCTCTGCTCCCCTCTCTCCCTGTGGGCCCGAATGGAGATCAACTCCCCCTGAACCACTGCCTTCAGCGCCTCCCAGACTGTCCCCACTCGGACCTCACCATTATCGTTGGCCTCCAGTTACCTCTTGATGCATCCACGAAGCCGCCCCCCTCACCCGCCTCGTCCGGCAGCAGCCCCACCTCCAAGCGCCACAACGGGCGCTGGTCCCTCTCCTCCCCAGCTCGAGGTCCACCCATTGCGGGGCATGGTCAGAAATGGCTATCGCCGAGTACTCAGCATCTACAACCCCCGCAATCAGCGCCCTACTCAAAACAAAGAAATCGATCCGGGAGTAGGCCTTATGCACATGGGAGAAGTATTAAAATTCCCTGGCCCTCGGCCTCGCGAACTTCCAAGGATCCACCTCTCCCATCTGGTACATAAACCCCCTCAGCACCTTAGCCACCGCAGGCCTCCTACCCGTCCTGGAACTGGATCGATCCAGTGGCGGATCCAGCACCGTGTTGAAATCCCCCCCCATTATCAGGCCCCCCACCTCCAAATCTGGAATCCGGCCCAATATGCACCGCATGAAACCCGCATCATCCCAATTCGGGGCGTATACATTGACCAGCACCACCCGCTCCCCTTGCAGCTTGCCGCTGCCACCACACTTGACGCCTCAAACGACACCCTCTTCCCCACCAGGATCGCCACCCCCCGGTTTTTTGCATCCAGCCCCGAATGAAACACTTGGCCCACCCACCCCTTCCTCAACCTAACCTGATCCGCCACCTTCAGGTGCATCTCCTGAAGCATAGCCACGTCCGCCTTCAGCCCCCTCAGGTGCACGAACACGCGGGACCGTTTAACCGGCCCATTCAATCCCCTCACATTCCAGGTGATCAGCCGGATCGGAGGGCCACCTGCCCCCCAACCCCGGCGACTAGCCATCACCCTTCCGTAATCCGCCACGTGCCCGTGCCCCCCACTCAGCCCGTTCCCCATAGCGACAGACCCCCACCCCGACCCCCTCTACACGCTCCAGCTCCTTCTTGGCCATTCCAGCAGCAACCCGGTATCCCCCCCTCTTCCCCCCCCAACCCTCCCCCCCTCAACCGCCCCCCCCCCCCCCACCCCCAAGCTAGGGCCCCCCAAGCTGCGTAACTCCGTCATTGTGCTTCCGTAAGTAAATGAAGGTTTTAATAAGCAGAGAACTAGCCAGCTACAGAGACGTGTGCTGACTCAGAGCCGCCTACAGGGCGTCACCTTATATACGGCTCCCTGGTGGGCGGAGCCGGAGGCGGAGTCCCCCAGGGTTCCAAACCCGGTCTTAAAGGGGTATCACCTACATGGTGTTAAGGGTACAGTAACCATTCATCACACATCCAATTTTGCGAAGAAGGTGATCTTGCCAATTAGGCAAAACTTTCATGCACTGATGCCATTCAATGAACCTTGCATTCTATGTATGTGTTTCATTGAGTCAAGTCCACAGAGCTTCTTAATGAACCATCAGATTGTGACCATTCCAGAACTTTGTTGGTGTGGTTATTGGAGAGATAAACCCCTTATTGTAACATGTGTTCAATCTCTCACTCAACTTTGTCTAAGAGTTCCTTATTTTGAAGAAATATATAGGCATAGTACCTGCCCTTTGGGTTACATATCCTGTCTTCAGCTTTTCTAAGCTTGCGTCTTTATGTTCTTTTGGAGTCTTTATGTTCTGCCTGTTGCCACCATATTTGGGATGGGGCACATGGACAGTTCATAGAATCATCGAATCCCTACAGTGCAGAAGGAGGCCATTCGGCCCATCGAGTCCTCACTGACCCTCTGAAAGAGCACTCTACCTAGCCCCACTCCCTTGCCCCATCCCGAAAACCCTACCTGACCTTTGGACACTAAGGGTCAATTTAGCATTGTTAGTCCACCTAACAATCACATCTTTGGGCTGTGGGAGGAAACTGGAGCACCCAGAGGAAACCCAGACACACTTGGGGAGAAAGTGCAAAGTCCACACAGACAGTCACCCTGGACAGCAATCAAACCCGGGTCCTTGGTGCTGTGAGGCAGTAGTGATAACCACTGTGCCATCATGCCACCCTGAAACATCCATCAGCAGGCACCATATTTCTTCTTAGATTTGGGGGCTAGATGGGGTTCGTTTTAAAAAAAATTTAGAGTACCCAATTCACTTTTTCCAATTAAGGGGCAATTTAGTGTGGCCAATCCAATAGCTTGAATATTTTTGGGTTGTGGAGGTGAAACCCACGCAAACACGGAGAAAATGTGCAAACTCCACACAGACAGTGACCCAGAGCCGGGATCGAATCTGGGACCTTGGCGCCGTGAGGCCACAGTACTAACCACTGTGCTGCCCTTAGATGGGGTTTCTTGAGGGTTTGTCTGTTATCCTACGATTACTACCATTGACTTTTATTTATAAAATCTATACTTGTTTACTTACAGATCGAGATGCAAGTTGATGCTCTACATGAGGTATACTTCTGCTTCCCAACAGATCTCAGTCTCCTAATCATATCACATTGCATAATAATTACTTCAGTAGCTACATCAGTACTGTATCAGGTTCCCATGATGTTCACCCTTTAATCTAGAGCTCCCCTTCACTAAAGGAGACATAAAGGGGATAAGAGAAACATACAATTGAAACAGGCTGTAAATTCATATCTGAATATTAGCTCCTGGATTTCATTTTATTTCAGCCTTGTAAAGAATTCCATTGGCAGAGGCTTACAGGCCCCTGCCAAGGCATTTTCAGGAGGGGAGTGGTTGGCAGGCCATAAAATCCCATAGTTGACGTTGCCGCCGCTCCACTGACTCACCTGACCTGTCCACAATTTACCGTAGAACGGGTGAGGCCTAGGCTGGCCGGTTTGCCCTTGTCCCAGGTGTGGCCCTAAAGTGGGCTGTTAATTATCTTCATATTGAGGCTGGTGGGAGGGGTTCAGTTCAGGAAAGGATCCATCAAGTAAGTAACCGAGCTTAGGCCTTGGCCAGGCCAATTTTGCAGGGGGGCAGGAGATGAGAGGCAGCATGACTTGCAATAAGCGATGAAGTTGGCATTTGGTATGTTATATATTTTTGAACAGCAAATGCTTGGATTGCTTTTGGGATTGGCAACATTGCTACAGCTAAGAGAATATACAAGGTAGACGTAAAAAATGTAACAAATGTTTTGGGTACTTAAATTTGGCAATTTTTGGACTGATACCAGAAATACAGGGGGCGATTCTCCAAAATGGAGCCCAAGTGTTCGCACCGTCGTGAACCGGGCCCGGGTACGACCGATTCTGGCCCCACAGGGGGCCAGCACTGCGCTGGAGAGGTTCACGCTGCTCCAGCCTCCTTTCGTAGCACCAAATGGGCGCTGTGCCAACCCGCGCACACGCAGTTGGGCCGCGCCAACCTGCGCATGCGTGGGGAACTTCTTTAGCGTGCCGGCCCCGACTCAACATGGAGTTGGTGTTCAGGGGCCGGCCACGCCAGAAAGTAGGCCCGGGGGGGGGAGAGGCCGGCCCGCCGATCGGTGTGCCCCGATCGCGGGCCAGATCCCATCGGAGGCCACCCCCATTGGCCGCCCCCCCCGACCGTTCACGCAGAGTTCCCGCCGGCAGCGACCAGGGGTGAACGACGCCGGCGGGACTCTGTCGTATTGGCGCAGCTGCTCGGCCCATCTGGGCCGGAGAATCAGCGGCCCCGTCGATTCCAGCGGGCCACGGCTGGCGCCGCACCAAGCGCGCCGCCGCAAATGGCTCCGATTCTCCGCACCTCGGAGAATCGCGCGCCGGTGTCGTGGCGGAGTTGCAGCGATTCTCCGGCCCGGCGCAGGGCTCGGAGAATCGCCCCCACAAACCTTGCAATTTCCTAAACATTGTAAAAACTCAACTATTTTACAAATAACCTCAGGAACAGGAACCTGGCACTCTAGCCAACTCGACCTACATGTGACTGCAGTTCCATAATATGCAATTAGATCTTGATGTTTTGGCTACTCAGTTGTCAGAATATCTGGCCATGGGCAGTAAATGTGGTCTTGCCAGCATTGCCCAGACCTTGAAAACAAGAGATTAGAACCATAGAATAGTTATGACACAGAAAGAGGCCATTCAACCCATCGCATCTGAGGCCGCTGAAAACTTCAATTAATTAAGTTAAAAAAACCTTTAAGTCCCTACCTGTGAAAAGTTGATGTAAGACTCTAGCTGGATAATTGTTAATGTTGATGTCTGTCTTTTTGTTTGGGGTCATTTTGGCCAATGTTTCTGTTGTGCATTTTATATTACTCGCTCCATCATAATGCTACTTTGCAAGGCAAGGTTTTGAAAGACACAAAGCATGGCACTCATTTTTGAAACCTTTGATGGCCTCTATTGCAGCACTTGCCTGATTGGACCACAAATCCCAATGTTTGTTTAAGAATACCACTTTCTCCCCACCACCATCTTGAGACTGTCATATACATCTTTCTTCAGATTTTGTCCTTGGGTGTCTAATTGGATAAAGGCTCGTGGCTTTTTGAAGCTTTCAGCACCATCCATCTAATCTTCCAGCACCTTGATGGATTGTCATAAAGTGGAGGAGTGACAGTGAAGTATGGAGTATCAACATGCACAATTATATTGCTACGGCCACAGAACGTCTTGCATGTTTGTGAGTGGAATTCCTTTTCATTTATAAGCAGATGGCATGAGCAAAAGCGCCCAGATGGCCCCATGCTTGCTAACAATAATGCCCTGTGCTTATCCTGCTACCTGATATCCATGGGTAAATTGATGAAATCACTAGCCTGGGCACTGAAGACATCGGTTGTTACAGTCTCCTTCGGTATTTAACAGAATTGCACCTGTCCTGGGAGAGTGTTCTAGACCTGACGGCAGTATATTACAAAGTTCTGTCATGGTCTCCTTCAATAATTGTAAGCCCATTTGTCAGTGTGAATGGATCAGAAGCAACTAAAAATACATAAGGAGAGCATGGTGGATGCTCTTTAGTGTGGTGTGGCTGTAATTTTTAATCTTGTCAGCTATTTCTCATGGTCATTTAAATCTTTGCAATCTGCCGCTCATTCAGCTGGAACTACGGGAAGAGATAGCTTGTAAACAGCTCTGAAAGCAGAGGCTATTTGTTAGGATAGTTAGATTGTAACAAACTACGTTATGGTCGGTTACTTACTGTATTTCTAGAAAATATTAGCTGTTTTGGTTAACTTGCGCTGATTTGTTCTATTGTTACATTGAAACATTGGCAAAGTTTGTGATTAGAAATGGAGATTGTGCTGGAAATGCCACAGGTATAATTTAAAAAAAACTAGATACTTTAATCTGTACTGATAGTGTAAAGTTAATCGACAAAATCATATACTTATTGCATCTAACCTGCTGAGAGACTTGGGAATGGTGCACAAAGAGAACAAAGAACAAAGAAAAGTACAGCACAGGAACAGGCCCTTCAGCCCTCCAAGCCCGTGCCGACCATGCTGCCCGTCTAAACTAAAATCTTCTACACTTCCTGGGTCCGTATCCCTCTATTCCCATCCTATTCATGTATTTGTCAAGATGCCCCTTAAATGTCACTATCGTCCCTGCTTCCACCACCTCCTCCGGCAGCGGGTTCCAGGCACCCACTACCCTCTGTGTAAAAAACTTGCCTCATACATCTACTCTAAACTTTGCCCCTCGCACCTTAAACCTATGCCCCCTAGTAATTGACCCCTCTACCCTGGGAAAAAGTCTCTGACTATCCACTCTGTCTATGCCCCTCACAATTTTGTAGAACTCTATCAGGTCACTCCTCAACCTCTGTCGTTCCAGTGAGAACAAACCGAGTTTATGCAACCATCCTCTGTAGTATTTTTGTAGTATTTTCTTTATATTATTATAACCCACGTGAGCACATTTGTTTGATATGAAGCAACTCATGCAACCTTACGTGTTTGATGGATTTCAATAAATAATCCATTTTTGCGATTGTGACTAAACACTAGCAACGCTCTTGCACAGATTATAGAAAACCTTCTGGATGAGCCTAGCAGTATTACATAGAGTTGCTCAAGATTTGGATCGTCAGCCGGTGTGCAGATTAGATGGGGTTAAGGAGTTTTGGGAATAGGGTGGGGAAATCCAAGTAAAAGAGCCACAGACAAAACACATAAACATCTTAGGAGAAGTTAATGAAAGATCAAATAATTACGGGAGCTTTAAATTAGAGGTTGATGGTCACTTCATGGATTCAAGCTAGATACTGGGGCAAGTGTTTCAGTTTTATCTGATGAAGTGAAATAGTTTAAAATTATCACATTACAGCCATCCTCTATGCAGCATTGGGACCAGGATGGACAACACCAAAGGTACTGAGCCACCACTAAGGTACAAGGAAAAGGGAATTGTTTGTAATGACGACTGCAGATTCCTCATTACTGAGCAGAGAAGTATGTTTGCAGCTGAGGCTAATTTACGAGGCCGATAAAATTGTAGACAAGCAATCAAGTAAGGTTTTCAGGAAAGAATTTTCATCCATATTATCAAGCTTAGGAAAGCTGAAGAAAGGGGCTGGATTCTCTGAAAATGGGGCTAAGTGTTTGTCATAATATATACCAGTATATCATGGTGCAGACACACACTGATGGACACACACAGGGACCAATCAACATGTACGAACACCGCAGCCAATCGCCAGTTAGAATACACACACTATAAAGGCAGAGGGCACCACGGTTTCCGCTCATTCCGGGTGCTGCCTCTGAGTGCAACAGGAACTCATTCAGCCCAGCACAGACTCACACCACGTGCTGAGAGAATCAACTGGTTCAGACAAGGCTTAGGTCTCTAGTTCAAGTTAGCATTATTTAGACCCACAGTCACCGTGTGTTAGTTAGGTAGAAATAGTTAATAAAATTGAGTTGAACCTTCATCTGTGTTGGAAGTGTCTGTTCATCTCTCAAGCCTACACAAGCCAACACATCAGTGTTGATGCCGTTGTTGCGTTTCATGACAGAATCATCGGGCCATCAAGTGCGTCCATTCAGCGGCCCACAAGGGGCCAGCATGGGCGCAACATGAAGCGCCCGAGGGAGCGGCCGCCAATCGCCCGCTGAGACACAGGTTGCGTCATTGACGCGACGACGCGGCAGCTGAAAACCATTCTCCCCCCACACACAGCCGTCTCAGCCAAGGTGGCCACCAGATGAGCAGCCCCCAAGTTTCAGAGATGACGAACTGGACACCCTCCTGGACGCCGTGGAGGAGAGGAGAGTGGTTTTGTACCTTGGGGTCGGCCGCAGGACGACAGGTGCCATTGTTCGGTGTGCGTGACGGAGGTGGCCGAGGCCGTCAGCGCCGTCGGGCTGGTGGCAGCACAGCTGACCAGCGCAGGAAGAAGCTGCATGACCTACTCAGGGCAGCCAGGGTGAGTACCCAGCACTGTGCCCCTGGCACCAACCCCCCCCTACCCCCCCACACAGACCCGCCCCGCTCTCCCCATCCCCCAAGGGGTTGGTCCCACCCCCCCCCGCCCTGACCCACATGGTTGCACCAACCATTCCAGGTTCCCTGTGTACTGATGCCATCATAGACCCAACCGCTGGGCTGCATGCATCGGACCGTCTAACACTGTTGTTGCTTGTGTTCCTTCCCCCCCCCGCACTTCCGTCCACCCCCCTCAGGAGAAGTCTGCGCATAACCGCAGGGATAAGGAGGAAACTAGAGGGGTAGCGCCAGAACTGCGTCCCCTCACCATGCCTGAGCAGAGGGCACTGGACATTGTTGGTGGACCCGAGGTTGTCGATGCCGAGATCAGAGGCATGCCACCAAATGAGACCCCCCCCCAACCCCAGTCTGGTTGCGGCCCCTCAAAACACATGTGTGCCAACCCCAACCCCGTCACCCCACTCCCTCACCCCACCCCCTCACCCACCCCCTCACCCCACCCCCTCACCCATCCCTTCACCCACCCCCTCACCCCACCCATTCACCCCACCCCCTCACCCCACCCCCTCACCCCACCCCCTCACCCAACCACCTCACCCCACCCCCTCACCCCTCCCCCTCACCCCACCCTCCACCCCACCCCCTCACCCCACCCATTCACCCCACCCCCTCACCCACCTCCTCACCCACCTCCTCACCCACCCTCTCACCCACCCCCTCACCCACCCCCTCACCCACCCCCTCACCCACCCCCTCACCCCACCACCACACCCCCTCACACTACACCCTCACACCATCCCCTCACGCAACCCCTCATCACAACCCCTCACCCCACCCCCTCACCATACCCCTCACCCCCTCATCCAACCCCTCACCCAACCCCTCACCCCACCCCCTCACCCCACCCCCTCACCCACCCCCTCACCCACCCCCTCACCCACCCCCTCACCATACCCCCTCACCCTACCTCCTCACCCCACCCCCTCACCCCACCCCCTCACCACCCCCCTCACCCCATCCCCTCACCCACCTCCTCACCCACCTCCTCACCCACCACCTCACCCACCTCCTCACCCCTACCCCTCAACCCACCCCTCACCGCACTCCCTCACCCCACCCCCTCACCTCACCCCCTCATCCCAACCCCTCACCACAACCCCTCACCCCACCCCCTCACCCCACCCCCTCACCCACCTCCTCACCCCACCGCCTCACCCACCCCCTCACCCCTACCCCTCAACCTACCCCCTCACCCCACGCCCTCATCCCAACCCCTCACCCCACCTCCTCACCCTTCCCCATCACCCCATCCCCTCACCACCTCATGCCTCACCCCCATCAGTCTGAATAAACATTGCTGTCTTGTGTCTTGCAGGACCAGCAGGCGATGGTCCCTGCCCATCCGGTATCCCCCGCCCCGAGCCAGTGCCAGGGCCGGTGCCCCCCAGGGATGCAAGCACCGACGGGGAGGGCTGCCGTCACAACAGCCCTCCTCCCAATACGTGCCAGGATACAGCAACCAAGGGATGGAAGCACAATTCACAGACACATAGGGGACGGACACAGAACACACACTGACACAGGGGAGCGACACACTGGGGACGGACACACAGGGGATGGACACACAGGGGACGGACACAGAGCACACAACTACACAGGGGATAGACACACAGGGGATGGACACAGAGCACACAACGACACAGGGGATGGACACACAGGGGACGGACACAGAGCACACAGCAACACAGGGGACGGACACACAGCACACAACGACACAGGGGACGGACACACAGGGGACGGACACAGAGCACACAACTACACAGGGGATGGACACACAGGGGATGGACACAGAGCACACACTGACACAGGGGAGCGACACACAGGGGGTGGACACAGAGCACACACTGACACAGGGGAGCGACACACTGGGGACGGACACACAGCACACACTGACACAGGGGACGGACACACAGGGGACACAGAGCACACACTGACACAGGGGATGGACACACTGGGGACGGACACAGAGCACACACTGACACAGGGGAGCGATACACAGGGGATGGACACACAGGGGAAAGACACAGAATGCACAACGACACAGGGGAGCGACACACAGGGGGCGGACACACAGGGGGCGGACACAGAGCACACAACAACACGGGGAGCGACACACAGGGGACGGACACACAGCACACAATGACACAGGGGAGCGACACACAGGGGACGGACACACAGCACACAATGACACAGGGGATGGACATACAGGGGACGGACACAGAGCACACACTGACACAGGGGAGCGACACACGGGACGGACACACAGCACACAATGACACAGGGGATGGACATACAGGGGACGGACACACAGCACACAATGACACAGGGGATGGACATACAGGGGACGGACACAGAGCACACACTGACACAGGGGAGCGACACACGGGACGGACACACAGGGGACGGACACAGAGCACACAACAACACGGGGAGCGACACACAGGGGACGGACACACAGCACACACTGACACAGGGGAGCGACACACAGGGGACACAGAGCACACACTGACACAGGGGAGCGACACACAGGGGATGGACACACAGCACACACTGACACAGGGGATGGACACACAGCACACAACGACACAGGGGATGGACACACAGGGGATGGACACGCAGGGGATGGACACACAGGGGATGGACACACAGCACACAGCAACACAGGGGACGGACACACAGCACACAACGACACAGGGGACGGACACACAGCACACAATGACACAGGGGATGGACACACAGCACACAACGACACGGGATGGACACACAGGGGACGGACACACAGGGGATGGACACACAGGGGATGGACACACAGGGGATGGACACACAGGGGATGGACACACAGCACACAGCAACACAGGGGACGGACACACAGCACACAATGACACAGGGGACGGACACACAGCACATAACGACACGGGATGGACACACAGCACACAACGACACAGGGGATGGACACACAGGGGACGGACACACAGCACACAATGACACAGGGGATGGACACACAGGGGACGGACACACAGCACACAACGACACAGGGGATGGACACACAGGGGATGGACACACAGCACACAATGACACAGGGGATGGACACACAGGGGATGGACACACAGGGGATGGACACACAGGGGATGGACACACAGCACACAGCAACACAGGGGACGGACACACAGGGGATGGACACACAGGGGATGGACACACAGCACACAGCAACACAGGGGATGGACACACAGGGGATGGACACACAGGGGACGGACACACAGCACACAGCAACACAGGGGATGGACACACAGGGGATGGACACACAGGGGATGGACACACAGCACACAACGACACAGGGGATGGACACACAGCACACAACGACACAGGGGATGGACACACAGGGGACGGACACACAGGGGATGGACACACAGGGGATGGACACACAGGGGATGGACACACAGGGGATGGACACACAGCACACAGCAACACAGGGGACGGACACACAGGGGGCGGACACAGAGCACACACGACACAGGGGATGGACACACAGGGGGCGGACACAGAACACACAACGACACAGGGGAGCGACACACAGGGGCAGACACAGAGCGCACACTGACACAGGGGATGGACACACAGGGGGCGGACACAGAGCACACAACGACACATGGGATGGACACACAGGGGACGGACACACAGCACACAACGACACAGGGGAGCGACACACAGGGGAAAGACACACAGCACACAATGACACAGGGGATGGACACACAGGGGATGGACACACAGGGGATGGACACACAGGGGATGGACACACAGCACACAGCAACACAGGGGATGGACACACAGGGGATGGACACACAGCACACAATGACACAGGGGATGGACACATAGGGGACGGACACACAGCACACAACGACACAGGGGATGGACACACAGGGGATGGACACACAGCACACAACGACACAGGGGATGGACACACAGGGGATGGACACACAGCACACAATGACACAGGGGATGGACACATAGGGGACGGACACACAGCACACAACGACACAGGGGATGGACACACAGGGGATGGACACAGAGCACACAACGACACAGGGGATGGACACACAGCACACAATGACACAGGGGATGGACACACAGGGGGCGGACACACAGCACACAATGACACAGGGGATGGACACACAGGGGACGGACACACAGCACACAACAACACGGGGAGCGACACACAGGGGGCGGACACAGAGCACACAACGACACGGGATGGACACACAGGGGATGGACACACAGCACACACTGACACAGGGGATGGACACACAGGGGATGGACACACAGCACACACTGACACAGGGGATGGACACACAGGGGACGGACACACAGCACACACTGACACAGGGGGCGGACACAGAGCACACACTGACACAGGGGATGGACACACAGGGGACAGACACACAGCACACACTGACACAGGGGATGGACACACAGGGGACGGACACACAGCACACACTGACACAGGGGGCGGACACAGAGCACACAACGACACAGGGGATGGACACACAGGGGACGGACACACAGCACACAACGACACAGGGGATGGACACACAGCACACAATGATACAGGGGAGCGACACACAGGGGGCGGACACAGAGCACACAATAACACGGGGAGCGACACACAGGGGACGGACACAGAGCACACAACGACACAGGGGATGGACACACAGCACACAATGACACAGGGGAGCGACACAGAGGGGATGGAGACACAGGAAACCAACACAGGGGACAGAGACACAGCACACAATGACACAGGGGACCAGCACACAGGGAACGGACACAAAACAGACAATGACACAGGAAACCAACACACAGCACAGCACAACACGCCACAGGAGATCCCAGACCTTAGGTCCAATGACGACATGAACTTTTGGTGACTGCTGTTTCCCACACCCTCCACCATTGCAGGGACGATCACCTTGGTTGGGAGTGCCGGGTGTTTCCCAGCACTGCAAGCGCCGAGAATGATCCCGGTATTAAACCCACTTTGCTTCTGGGCCTCAGCGAGGGATGCCCAGCCAAGGTTGCACTTAGTAGAGTTGATGAAGGAAAGCCAGTGAATGTGGTGTATTTGGACTTTCAGAAAGCTTTCGACAAAGTCCCGCATAAAAGTTTAGTGTGTAAAATAAAAGCGCATTGGATTGGGGGTAGTGCATTGAGATGGATAGAAAACTGATAGGCAGACAGGAAACAAAGAGCAGGAATAAATGGGTCTTTTTCAAATTGGCAGGCAGTGACTAGTAAGGTACCGCAGGGATCGTTGCTAGGACCCCAGATATTTCCAATATATGTTAATGATTTAGATGAGGGACCAAAATGTCGGGCGAAATTCTCCGCCCCCCACGACGGGTGGGAGAATAGCGGGAGGGCCTTCCCGACATTTTTGCCGCCCTCCCGCTATTCTCCCCCCCCCCGAAGTCCCGACCCGAATCGCTGCCGCCGTTTTTTTACGGCCGGCAGCGATTCTCAGCTGTTAGATGGGCCGAAGTCCCAGCCCTTTACGCCGTTTTTACGAACGGCAAACACACCTGGTCTTGCCGTTCGTAAAAACGGCTTGACTAACTCGCTATTAATAACCATGGCACCGATTGGCACGGCCGTACCACGGCCGTGCCAAGGGTGCCATGGGCCCGCGATCGGTGGGCACCGATCGCGGGCAGCGGGCCCGATGCCCGCGTACTACTTGTCCTTCCGCCGCCCCGCAGTATCCATTCGTGGGGCGGCTGAGGGGCAACACGGCCCGCGCATGCGCGGGTTTCGCGCAAAAACGCGATGACGTCACCCGCGCATGCGCGGGTTGGAGTCTTCCAAACTGCGCATGCGCGGCTGACGTCATATGACGCGTCAGCCGGCGCTAACTCCGGCAAGCGGGCTTAACGATTTTCGTTAAGCCCGTCATGCCGGAGCTTACGGCGTCGGGCTGCTAGCCCCGACCGGGGACCAGAATCGGTCCCCCGTCGGGAAGGGGCGCGCTGCCGTAAAACCCGCCCGGGTTTTACGCCAGCTTTACGATTTCTCCCGTTTTGGGAGAATCGCGCCCGTCATATCTCCAAATTTGCAGATGACATCAAGTTGAGTAGGAAGGTGAGCTGTGGGGAGAATGCAGAGATCCTTCAGAGCGATTTGGACAAGTTGAGTGAGTGGGCAAATGAATGGCAGATGCAATGTAATTTTGATAAATGCGAGGTTATCCACTTTGTAGCAAAAACAAAAAGGCAGACTATTACCTGAATGGCCATAAATTAGGAGAGGGGAATGTGCAACGAGACCTTAGTGTCCTTGTATATCAGTAGCTGAAGGTATGCATGCAGGTACAGCAGGTGGTAATGAAGGCAAATGGTTTGCTGGCCTTCATTGTGAGAGGATTTGAATACAGGAGCAGGGATGTCCTGCTGCAATTATACAGGGCCTTGGTGAGACCACATCTGGATTATTTTATGCAGTTTTGGTTTCCTTATCTGAGGAAGGATGTTCTAACTATAGAGGGAGTGGAGCAAAGCTTTACCAGACTGATTCCTGGGATGGCAGGACTGAAATACGAGGAGAGATTACATTGGTTAGGATTGTATTCGCTGGAGTTCAGAAGAATGAGGGAGGATCTCATAGAAACCTATAAAATTCTAATAGGACTAGACAGGATAGATGCAGGAAGGATCTTCCCGATGGTGGGTGTGTCCAGAACCAGGAGGCACAGTCTGAGGATATGCGGTAGACCATTTAGGCCAGAGATGAGGAGAAATTTCTTCACCCAGAGAATGGTGAGCCTGTGGAATTCGTTACCACAGGAAGTAACTCTGTCCAAAGCATTGTATGGTTTCAAGAAGCAGTTATATACAGCACTTAGGGTGAAGGGGATCAAAGGATATAGGGAAAAGCGGGATGAGGCTGTTGAGTTGGATGATAAGCCATGATCATAATAAATGGCAGAGTGAGCCTGAAGGGCGAATGGCCTACTCCTGCTCCGATTTTTTCTTCGCTTCTATTTCCTGCACCAACAAACTCAGCTCAGATCTCTGGACTCCCCCACTGCGAACTTCAGACCCTCCCCAACTCCCCAAGTAGGGGGTCATTGAGCCTCACCGCACCCCACCTCATAAGGGTAGGGCACCCCTGGGCCTGATCCCCGACATGAGCAAGATGCGACCTGGGCACCCTGGAATTACCAAGGTGGCACTTCCAGGGTGCCAAGCTGGCTGTGCAAAGGTGCTCAGGTGGCATCAGGGGTACCCAGGTACCTCCCTGCCCAGAGCCCGACCACCCAAGGGCCCCTGTTTGCCTGGGAGACCCCCCACCTAGTGCCAGTACATTTGGTCCACGTTTGTGCAAACCAGTGCTAAACGACACCTGCTCGGGGTTTCCGAGGCGAAGCTATTAGAACCCGCACCTTGGATTACTCCTTAACTGCACATTTAAATATGTAAATCTGGATCCCGCCTATTGTGGGATTGCTTCACCTTGCAAGATCTCATGAAGCGTAACAAACTTCGTAAATCTTGCGAGAGAAATTCACTGGCCTCATCACATCCCGGATCAGGAGGATGAGGCCATTAGATCATGCAACACATTTCTAGAAGCAAACTTTCAGTACCAGGGAGGTTCTCAGGCAGTAATTAAGACTTATCAGCATTACAAATTCACTTACAGTGGACTCGACAAGTCTTAACATTTTCTGCCGTGCTCTGTGGGTATCTAGTGGGCAAGTATACCAACTTCATGGTTCTGTTTGTTTTAATCCCTCTTGATTAGATACTATTATATCAAAGTTGCTGGAGGAGCAGAAAGAAACTTGCTGATTTCCCTATATAACTGTGTGCATGATCGCTGGATACTGCTTTCCAATTTGCTCTTTAATAATAATGAGTCTCGTTAGCCTTTATCATTATTTTTACCGCACAATCCGGTCCAATACGGCATTAAGTACTGAAGCCCCTGTAGTCTGTAGTATGCATTGTTTCGTATAAGTTTTGCAGATCCTTTTCAATGTGTAAGCTACTGCTTAGTTAGGAAATTCTGAAAATTTACATTAGGAGCCATTGTGATGACAAGATAAACATAATAGAAAATTGATCTATTCATTAACAGGGATAAGGTATATAGATATGTGAATATGACCTACACCATTCTTTATTATGGAACAAGTTAGTGATACTGAGAATGTGCTCCATCATTCCTGAGAGCTTTTCAGAGCCATTCTCGCTTTTGGCATTTTACCTTATTGCACTCGCATAACACCTTTTTCCATTTCCTGTGATGCGTTTTCCACTACCATGCTGATTGTTGGATGAATTCCTGTCATCCTATTCCAGCAGAGTGGATTTTTCAATTTCTGGGAAGAATTTGATTCCCGGGAGCACTGGTTGAACCATGTAATTAGTCCCTTTGGTCTTATGGTGTTATGAGTGTAGATTTTCAGATCAAATACTCCAGTTGTGCAGCTACTGAACAAGTGCTGGGAAATGAGAAATTACCTTCTGCATATTTAGTTCTTCAATCTAGATTCTCCCATATGTTCAGAAGTGGAGTTTGTACTATCGTGAATGGAAGGGCTATTTACACCCAATTTCCAAGGGCAGCTCATCATCATAATGTTTGAAAACTCTAGGTGCAAAATTGGACTGATGCGGAAGGGATAATAATGCTGCAGGTGGAAAATCACACTCAAAAAGCAAGTGAGAACTCAGAAATTCATCTGTGTCCACCGATTGCTCACAGCACCAAGCAATAATCTTCCACTGGATGCGGATCACTTCCATTCTGTTAGACGTGAAAGCGGGGGTTGGGGGGTTGAAAATTGAAGAAAGGCATCAGAAACATAGCACGATATTCAGACTCCAGACTCCTGTGGGCCACGAGATTGCTAGACTCTTTCAATTCCCCGGCAGCTTACAGTCCTAATGCGTGATGAGGAAGCTGGCAGATACGGATTAGGAAAGCAGGGATAGGAGTAAGCAGTCAGCCCCTCAATCCCGTTCCCTTTCTCAGTTAGATCTGCACCTCCAATTCACTTACTTGCTTTTGTTCCACAGTCTATGATGCGCTTACCCACGAAAATGCGCCAGTTTCCATGTTGCATATTTTCAATCAATCCAGAATCCACAACCTCTTTGGGAGTGAGTTCCGGATTTCCAGTAATTTCTGCATTAAACAAAATGCTTCCTAATTTCACTTCCAAATGACCAAGGTCTAATTTTAAGATTATGCTCCCTTGAGGCGGGAAGGGGGATGACATAAGTGAAGGTCTGGGATCGGAGAAAGGGCAGGAGAAACTAAATGACAAAAAATAAAAGGTAAAGGCAGTGGTAATGGTTGTATTTGGCAGGGCTCAGGAGTGAGTGTAAATGCCAGAATAATAAACAGCTCCGGGCACATTTCAGGAAGAGCACCTCATGTTGCGAAAAGGCACTTTACAGTCTTCTGGACTCAATATTTAGTTCAATTTGAGATCATGAACTCTTTCCCCTGTTGAGGTTTTGTCAACATTAAGCCATTCCCAACATGGGAAGCGATTTAGTGGCCATGTTGCACCCAGCGAGGATCCGTGCAGCCGGTTAGATCTCAAAAAAGGCCCAAATCGGGAACCGGGGTTGTGGGACGGGGGATGGGGCGGCGGGGGGGGGGGGGGGGGGGGGGGGGGGGGGGGGGGGGGGTGGGGGGGTGGTGGTGGCGGGAGGAAAGGGCCTGGTCGTGGGTCAGGGTGACATCGGTCGGGGGTCGCCACAGGGTCCTACAGGCCATCCTCCAATATTGTGCGTACCCATAACAGAGGCAACCACAGCTGCTGCCTGTCAGTCCCACCAAACACTCCCAGGAAAAAGCCTTGTCCGTAGTAATATGGTGAAGCTCACTTTAACTCCCTCTGACTGTGAGCAGCCTCTGGCTGCACAGCTGCAGGCTATTGCTAATAAGGAATTGGCATTGTTAGTTATATGAGCTCTCAAGTGGCTTCTTTTTCGATACAGACAAGCAATATGGCTTACTATTCCAATCTAATTGTGAGGCCTGGTCACTTTGCCTGAACCCTGGGGGTGACAGCACCACAGAGGCAGCAAAGGGCTGGGCCTTGGTGCTGGGGATTATCCCACAACCAGAAGGTACATTTCTTGATAGGCAGGGAGGGGATATATGAGCACGGTTCTCCCTAACGTTCCTGACAGGGGCCTGAGGTTTAGGGCTTCTGCTGTGGCTGGGGATGAGTGTGCACAGCGGGGTCCACCACCACAACTGCTTGGTGGATGGTACTCTGATAGAAGGTGGGAAACGAAAGGACTGGGGAGGCTTGGGGGATTTGAGGGTCCCAGGGCAGAAGCTATAACTGATTGTCAGTCTCCCTCATTCTCCAATTCCTTACAGATATAACAATATGGATGGTGTTGTCGACCCCGCAGAGGCTGCCCTCATGGTGCTGGTGGCAACCCAGGTGGCCAGGCACCAGAGAAGGTGGCAGCAGCGTAGAGGCCCATAAGCAGAACCTGCAGACCTGGCCTCCCATCTGGCCGGGGAGAGACCCAGAGGGGGATTCCAATGAAAGCTCGAGGTGGCTCCGTCTCAGCAAGGAGACGGTGCGCCACCTGTACCATGTCATTGCAGACTTAGCACCCCATGGAAGGGAAGGAAACCTGCTCCCATTGACCGTGAAGGTCACCTGAATATTTACGGCACCGACTCATTGCAGGGCTCAAGCAGGGACCTGTGCAGCACCTCACAAACTACGGTGAAGTAACGGATGCCCTGTATGCCAGTGCAGCTGACAATATGAACTCCAAGCTATACCAAGGCCATCAGGATGCCCAGGCAGCAGGATTCTTTGCCATTGCCAGGATGTTCCAGATGCAGGGGTTATTTGCTGGCACGCATAACGCCTCGCATGCACCTGGGCAACAGGGAGTGCCTTCACCAACTGGAAAGTGTTAGACTCCCTGAATGTTCAAATTGTGTGCAACCACCGCTTCCAGATCATTCATGTGTGTGCATGCTTCCCAGAGAGCGTGCATGACAGCTACATCCTGGGACACTCAGAGATCTTTGAGGACCACCCTAGGATGATGGGTTGGTTCGTGGGGATAAGTGGTACTCACTGAGGGCCTGGCTGATGATGCCAATATAGAGGCTGAAGACCACGGCGGAGACCTAGTCTAATGAAGTCCATGCTTATATCTTACAATGTCCCAAACACCACTCTCACCGTTCCTGGATATGTCCTGACTCACCTACAGGACAGACGCAGAAGAAGTGGCAGTGGCACAGTGGTATACAGTTGGGAGGGAGTTAGCCTGGAGTCCTCAACATCGAATCTGGACCCCATGAAGTCTCATGGCTTCAGGTTAAACTCGGGCAAGTAAACCTCCTGCTGATTACCAAACCATCCACCATTAGCTGATGGATCAGTACTCCTCATGTTGAGCGCCATTTGGAGGAAGTAATGAGGATGGCAAGGGTGCAAAATATACTCTGAGTGAGGGACATCAATGTCCAACACCAAGAGTGGCTTGGTAATACCACCACAGAACGAGCTGGCCAGGTCCTAACAGACATAGCTGCTAAGCTGGGACTGCAGCAGGTTGTGAGGGAACCAACAAGAGGGAAAAACATACGAGACCTCACCCTCACCAATCTGCCTGTTGCAGATGCATCTGTCCATGACAGTATCGATAGACATGACCACTCCACAGTTCTTGTGGGGACAAAGTCCTGTCTTCACATTGAAGATGCCCTCCATCGTGTTGTGCGGCATTACCATCATGATAAATGGAATAGACTTCAAACAGATCTAGCAGCTCAAGACTGGGCATCCATGAGATGTTGTGGGCCATCGGCAGCATCGTACTCAACTAAGATCTGCAACCTCATAGCCTGGCATATACCCACTCTGTCATTACCACTAAACCAGGAGATCAACCCTGATTCAATGAAGAGAGTAGGAGAGCATGCCAGGAGCAACACCAGGCATACCTAAAAATGAGATATCAATGTGGTGAAGTGACACCACAAGACTACTTGTGTGCCCAACAGCATAAACAGCAAGTAATAGAGAGAGCTAAGCGATTCCACAATGAACGCATTGGATCTAAGCTCTGCAGTCCTGCCACATTCAGCCGTGAATCGTGGTGGACAATTAAACCACTCAATGGAGGAGGAGGCTCCACAAATATCCCCATCCTCAATGATGGAGAAGCCCAGCACATATGTGCAAAAAACAAGGCTGAGGCATTCGCAGCAATCTTCAGCCAGACGTGGATTATCCATCTGGATCTCCTTTGGAGGTGCCCAGCATCACAAAGTCAGTCTTCAGCCAATACAATTCACTCTATGTGACATCAAGAAATGGTTGAAGGCACTGGATACTGCAAAGGCTATGGGTTCTGACAATATTCAGGCAATAATACTGCAGACTTATGCTCCAGAACTTGCCACACCCCTAGCCAAGCTGTTCCACATTGGCATCTACCCAGCAATGTGGAAAATTGCCCAATTATGTCCAGTACACAAGAAATAGGACAAATCCAACCCATCCAATTATCGCCCTATCAGTTACTCTCCATTATCAGCAAAGTGATGGAAGGAGTCATCAACTGTTCTATCAAACAACACTTACTCAGCAACAATCTGCTCATGGATGCTCAGTTTGAGTTCTGCCAGGGTCACTCAGCTCCTCTTTTCATTACAGCCTTGGTTCAAACATAGACAAATGAGCTGAATGCCAGAGGTGAGGAGAGAGTGACTGCCCTTGACATCAAGGTAGCATTTGACCGAGTGTGGCATCAAGGAGCCCTAGCTAAACTGGGGCCAATGGGAATCAGGTGGAAAACTCTCCGCTGGGTGGAGTCATACCTGACACAAAGGAAGATGGTTGTGGTGGTTAGAGGTCAATCATCTCAGCTCCAGGACATCACTGCAGGAGTCCCTCAGGGTAGTGTCCCAGGTTCAACCATCTTCAGCTGCTTCATCATAAAGTCAGAAGGGGGGGTTGTTTGCAGATGACTGCACAATGTTCAGCGCCATTCGCGACTCCTTTAGATAATGAAGCAGTTCATGTCCAAATGCAGCAAGACCTGGGCAATATCCAGGCTTGGGCTTACAAGTTACATTTGTGCCACACAAGTGCCAGGCAATGACCATCTCCTACAAGAGAGGATCTAACCATTGTCCCTTGACATTCAATGGTATTACCATCGTTGAATCCCCCACAATCAACATTCTGGAGGTTACCCTTGATCAGAAACTGACCTGGACTAGCTATATTAATAATGTGGCTACCAGGATAGGTCAAAGGCTAGGAGTCATGTGGTGAGTAACTCACCTCCTGACGCCACAAAGTCTGTTCACAATCTACAAGGTACATGTCAGGAGTGTAAGGGAATACTCTCCACTTGCCTGGATGAGTGCAGCTCCAGCAACACTCAAAAAGCTCAATACCATCCAAGATAAAGCAACCCATTTGATTGCCACCTCTTCCACAAACATTCAATCCCTCCACCACCAACAAACAGTGGCAGCCATGTGTACCATCTACAAGATGCACTGCAGTAACTCACCAAGGTTTCTATGACAGCAGGTTCCAAACTCATGATCGCTGCCATCTAGCAAGACCAGAGCAGCAGATACCTGGGAACCCCACCACCTGACTTGGAAATACATCGCTGTTCACTGTTACATAGGGGTGACAGGCTGGAGAAGAAGGAGGGACATGTCAACTTGTCTGAGGTAGATGAGGAGATGCCGGACGAGGAGGGTCTGGAGTTTGAGACCGGGGAGAACTCGCAGGAGGAGCTGGAGGAAGGAGGTATTGGCAGAGTGGTCAGGCATTACCGAAGTGCCAGGGAGGCCTTCATCCTCACCCGCCTTTTATAGGATGGGGCTGCGTCTGTCATCTCGCATCCCTGGCTCCCGCAGCCCGCTCCATCCTCCCATTGACCATCCCTACCCAAACCCTCGTCCTTCCCATTTTTCGCTCTCCCGCTGTTTCCCGACCCTCCCAGTAACATCACACCAGGCTGATGGGCCTGTGTTGGCACTGTCATAGGGTCAATATACAAGGCAGGAGGGTGTCAGCCTGCTGTGAGGTAAGCTCTGGTGCTCCTCAGTCTATGCCATAGTCTGACTTCTGCCTTTCTGCTGACAGCACGCTCACATCCATCACCTGCATGTGGTAGGCATCTGTGACATCTGATCTAGGACTGCTGTGCTGGGGGGCGGGGGAGTTTGCCTGGGGGTGGGGGAATGGATGGTAATAGGGATGGGGGTGATGGCTGGCCCAATGTAAGGAATAGCATGACAGAGGCGTTGCATGTATTGTGTGTTACATGTTTTAACTGTGCACATTTGAAATCCTAGCTACCGATGATGGCCCCCCAACCCCCCAACCCCCTAATGTCCTCTCAGTGATCCTCAACTTTCTTAACCTTCCGTGCTCTTGCGCTGGGTCTAAGTGTGTCCCCAACATGCACATCAGAGGTGGTGGTAGCCTGCTGCTTCCCACGCCCTGTGGCCTTTGATGCCCCAGGTGGATGTCTTCTGGAGGACCTGGAGTCAGAGGGCCCAGGCCATCTTACCGATGACACTGGCGTCGCCGTGCCACCCTGTTCTGCCCACTGACCTTGAGATGTACCAATGTCAGGAGAAGGAGTGGATTCGGCTCTGGAGGTCACCATGGGATGGAGAGGCAGCTGGCGTGAGATCCAGAGGACTCTGTTGGTCCTGGTGCCTCCCCATTGTCTGCGCCATTGTGTCGACACCCTCAGCAATGCTCCTCAGTGACTGGGACATGCTCCAGAGAGTCTTGGCAATGTCCACCCACAACGCATTGGACACCCCCACCACTCATAGTGCTGACCACGTGCTGCAGACTTTCCATTAAGGTCGCCACCATAGCAGTCTTGGTCTCGCTGTCACACATTGCAGGCGCCGTCTCCTGCGCCTTAGTCTTTGGGACTCCTCCAACCCGCTGTGTACACACCGGAGTGTCACTGACATCCCCTGCTGAATCTCATGCCCATACCCTAGCATCTGCATCCACTCCAGGATAACCATGTCCAGAGACTCGGCACCTCACTGGGCCTCAGCTGAGTCCTCGGATCCAGCAGACCTCCAGCAGACCTCCGACTGTCTCCTCCTGATGTGCATCAGCAACTGTGTGGTGTTCACCAGATTATCGAAGCCTCCCCACTAATGTCGCCCACCAAGATGTGTGTCTCTGCACTGGTGGAGGGTAGGTATGGCAGCTGTGAAGCATTGATGGTGGTATCCTTGGAGCTGTCCTCTTGAATTGCAACACCATGTGGCCCGACCCCTCAGATGGTGACCCTGCAAGGGAGTCAGTGATGTAATGCATTGGATGGCAGACATATTTACTTTGTATTCCCTGATGGTCTCCTGCAGTCTTCTAGTTTGCAGCCATGTACCTTCCATGTAACTCTTTTAAAGCAAGTCAAAAGAGTCTAAAGTTATTTTCTTCCAAGTCTATTATTTGTCTACGATCTGGAAATAGCTCATGGGGGAGAACATTGAGCATAATTGTTGTGAAATGCCTCTGGAGATGAGACAAAAATACTATGCCGTAATTTAATTGGTTGAGCCTTAGAAAGAAAGGAACACAGACTTGTGCAATATGCAGAGCTGCCTGTCGCAGTTCAGCAAGTATAATACAAATAACAAACTACTCTGACCTCTTGGTCTCAAAACATAAAAACATTAACATATCACTTTGGCTATAGAAAATAATTGAGTGTAGAACACAGTAAGTAGAGTATCTAATGTTGCCTTTAGAAGCTATATAAAATGCGTATTATAGACAGGGGCATATTAGAGAGGAAGTGTCTTTTTAATGGAGACATCAACAATGATTCAACGATTGTGATATTACCTGCCAGAGATGGGGGCTGTTGTATTTGTATATTTATGAAATGTAATAACTGCGTGCCTTTTTCAAATAACACACAATGAGATGTTTAATGCAGGCCGTGTTCTCACTGATGGTAAGCATGACTGCAGAAGTATCTCTTGGCCGCAGGGAATGCTATCCACATTGTTTGTTAGCACACAATAATGTTTCTGAACTAGATACTCACTGACGGGCCAACTTGGCGATTCTTCTTAGATCTGACCAAGTAGGCAGTAAAATCAAATGCAATTTAGGGGAAAATGTATGGTTCAGTTAACATAGATGACAACACCATTTCATACTTGATTCTTTTATATCCCCTCTGACATCGCTCACCTTGATGAGCACAATAGAGTGCCAAAAACAAAAATCAAGTGATTGTATTCAAAATTCTCTTTCAAAATAAACAAGTTCCTGATAATTTTGCAATTCTTTTCACTAGTTTGCCAGGAAATCTTATTGGATCAGCCTTCTGCTTGAATCAGAATTGATATAAACTGTAAATAAAACAGTTAAAGTATATCCTTCATTCAATGCTCATTTCATTGTTAAGCAAAACAATCGAAGGAACCTAAGAAAACAGCAAATGTGGCACTGGAGTAATTAAACTTCCAAATTGTGACATCGGCTCCTGGTGAGTTTGACAATGGATTAAATATATCTGGTGCACTATACATAAGAAGTCCAATAATAGGACAGTGCATGTGTAAAAACATTCAAGATAAACAAAAATATAAGTTGTATAAATGGTATGAGACCCCTAGATTCTTGTCCATAATCTGAAATCAGTGTTTCTTAGTCCTTGGACCATCTGCTAATGGGAATAATTTATTGTTCTACCTTTATCTAAAATGTCAGCACGGGTAGCACGGTAGCATAGTGGTTATCACAATTGCTTCACAGCTCCAGGTTCCCAGGTTCAAATCCTGGCTTGGGTCACTGTCTGTGCGGAGTCTGCACATCCTCCCTGTGTGTGCGTGGGTTTCCTCTGGGTGCTCTAGTTTCCTCTCACAGTCCAAAGATGTGCAGGTTAGGTAGATTGGCCATGCTAAATTGCTCTTAATGTCCAAAATTGCCCTTAGTATTGGATGGGATTACTGGGTTACGGGGATAGGGTGGAGGTGTGGGCTTGGGTAGGGTGCTCTTTTCAAGAGCCGGTGCAGACTCAATGGGCCGAATGGCCTCCTTCTGCATTGTAAATCCTATGTCATAATTCTATACATCTCTAACTAATCTCTCCTCAATCTCCTTTGGTCCAAGGAGAAAAACTCTAGCATTCGCCCTGACTGGGAAGGGGTCATTTCTTTAAAGATTTCTTTAGGCCACAAGACCTATACCAGCAATTTTCTTAATTTCCTCATTGTTAGAATGTATTTATATAATAATATAGACTGTCATTGAGCTGAACTTTCTAGATCTCTTCCTTTGGCTTCGTCTTCTAACTTTACATTTTAATTTCATCATTTTTATGGGCATGATTCTCCTTTTTTTTAAACTTAATTAATTTTTTTCTTTTGGGCATGATTCTCCTTAATTCACTCTCCAAGTGCTGCCGCCAGTGGGAAAACCGGAATGTTTCCCGCTGGTGCAGGCAGGGCTGCTCAGGTGCGATTCAATGGGACTTTTCAACGTTTTTTACAGGGTTTGGCGTGGGCCTTGAGGGGGGTGGGGCCTAAACTCGCTTATGAGTCCCGGTCCTCAGAAATCGGGCACCCATTGATCTCATAATAATCTAGCAGCACCAGGCCTCCTCTGCTCCCTGAATCTCCCATCCCCTCATCATTGGCAAGGCTCCCCATCAAGTGAGCGACACTCCTTTATGGGTTCACCAAGCCCTCCCACCATTCAGGTGCTCCATCAGGCGCCTGCCCTTTGGCTGTCCCTTTGTTTTGATGAGCTTCCGAGAAAGACCAGGTGCAATGACAGCACTCAGGCAGACCACCAATTAGGATTAATTTAAATATGCCTAAATGGCATAACGCTGTAACCTCTGGGGATGTCAGATGTTTCCCCCACGCTCTGGTGGCGTAGTGTCACACTGGTGGGAATCACTACTGCTCTCCAGAAATGACCACAAAGATGGATGTGTTGGCTGATTAATGGCTGGACCGTGGGGGAGGAATGTCGTGGGATGAAACCCCCAGAAATACTTTTAACCGTCGTGGGCACTGCCAGGCCCAATCGGCCTAAAATCTGCGGCTTGTCAGATCTCACCATTTGCACAGAGGATAACTACCCTGTGCAGGGATTTGGACAGTAAGAAGTCTTACAACACCAGGTTAAAGTTCAACAGGTTTGTTTCAAATCATTAGCTTTCGGAGCACTGCTCCTTCCTCACCTGAGGAGGGAGCGGTGCTCTGAAAGCTAGTGTTTGAAACAAACCTGTTGGACTTTAACCTGATGTAGTAAGACTTCTTACTGTGTTCACCCCAGTTCAACGCCGGCATCTCTACATCAGGGATTTGGAGGCAGCGCTCCTGAGTTCCTCTCCAACATGGTTGTTAAGACTCACAGAACCAATGATAGCATTAGACCGAAATATAAATGTGAGTTTTGAGACCCGAGGCCCAGTGAAAACAACCGTTAAAGATTGTCTACAATTGCTAACTTGGCCTGGGGAGCAGGCTGCTTCTGACCTCTGTATAAGGTTTAGTATTGGACTAAACAATAAAGCTTTAATGGATGGATGCATCCTTTTGTTGCTCGTTCTGGGTGAGTGTGCTTTACACTCAATTTGGCTCTGTTTTATTCCTTAGCTCTAGAGTCGCCAGGTATCTTTATGATACCGCCACAAGATTCAAGTTCAAGTTCAGACCAATAACTCAATACACCGTATAGTAAGTTCAAACAAGACACGTTTATTATAATAGTTATCTACTACTTATGCATATAAAACTAAAAGACTAGGCTATTCCTACCACTAACAGGCCAATACTTATCTGGAATAAGGGAACTGCCGGATCAGGGAACAATGGCCTCTAGCTTTGTCCTGGATCCGCAGGCTTCCAGTCGGTGTGGACTAAAGGGGTCAGGAGTGTCTACTCTCGTAGCGTGCGTTGTATGACACTTACTTGATGGCGGCTGCTGACCAAGGTCTCCTTCTCAAGGTCTTCTGCTGCAAAGGTGTTCTGCTGGGAGGGCCGGCTGGTCAAGAAGAAAGAATCAGTCCTGGGACGTGACATTTATAGGTCCCAGGGGCTTCGTGCCCTTCTGGGCGGACCCTCTATAAACTTGCAATCGATTGGGTCTCTTTGATTTGAATTTCCCCAATAACGGGGCTGTTCCTCGATCACGAGGCTGTTCCTTCCACCTTATTGGTGTCCTTTGTCTCAGACTCCACTGGCGCCGGGATGTCTGACCTATAGAATGTTTCAATCTCTTCTAATTGTTGTGTCCATTGTGCCTGGGAATCACCTTGAATCGCTCACTTAATATGCGCAGCTCGTTAGTTACAATTCTGTCGGGTTTCTTTAGCAGCTAGAATACAGGGGATTCTGCAAACTGCTTGTTTCTTTGCCAATGTCCATTTTTCCCTGTAACCTTTGCGTTCTTCCATTTTGTGTGAGGAAGTGGCCAACCCAGGTGGCTACACTCCCTCCTTGTGATCCTAACGTGAAAGCGTGAAGGATCACCTAAGTATGGTGTCTGCGTTCCCTGACCTCAGCGAGTTCCATGGCCTCTGCACTTTCCTCAACTATGCAGAAAATTTTTACCTACAATCTCTATTTGGCGCTATGTCATAGGGGACATGCATTGCCAAAATCTCAACGGGAACCTCTAACTATCCTTAAATAAACTACACTCACTTACATTCAATCATTCTAAACTTCCTATCAATACAAACTTACAGCAGCATTCATGGCACATTTCTCTGACTCGGCAGTCGTGCTCAGAGGTACAAACATTTAAAAGTTCCTTTTATTTACATGGCATGGCAACAACGAAAAGAAAATCCTTTATTTACATTTCAAGGGGTTCGGGGGACTGATGGAAACTGAAGATAGGGGATCTCATCCTATATACCGTCGAGGTACGAGAGCGGTAGGCTCTCCTTCGCCATTTCCTCATCCGAAGGGTCTAAACTAGGATGCAGACATTCGCTAGTGCCAAATGCGATTCTACGACATATGACAAGGAGTACCAAGTTAGAAATCTGGTACACCAGGTCGGGGTACTGTTGCCGTTTACTGGGCTTGGAGTGGTCTGTGTCTGGGAAACATTAACAGCTGGGGTGGGGGTAAGGGGGTTCGCGTCCGCGTGCAAATATACAAAAGTGATGAAGAAAAATATAGTCGCGGCTGTCATTTTCCTTCTCTCTTCTCTTCCTTCTGTTTTATTTTCTTGCTGTGATCTTGCTTTGATCCTGCTTTGGTCCCTCCTTCGAACGTCCGAAAGCTAGGGGATCAAGCATAGTATCTGTTAGTGTTATGCTTAATACCTCGAATGATAGTATATCTGTCATCTTGTGTCAATTTTCCCTTTATGAATGGTCAAGTCACTCCCTGTGACTCCCCTCATTTAAAAAAAAACAAATTTAGGACCAGGCATATACTCAAAATACTGTATCACTGCGAGCCGTCTCGCAGGCTTTGCAAGTTACCATCCCACTGTTTCTGGATGTAAATAGCATTTGGAGTGGCAACCAAAGGGCTACCTAAACAAAGGAAACAAAAACAAACTTTTTAGAAATAACTTTCGAATGAGTTGCGTATGGGCCGCGACGGGTAAGATTTGGGTGGAATCCCCGGGTAGGGCGTGCTGTGCTGTACCCGAGCTTAGTTGACCAGTGGGGTGGTCCTCAGACAGGGCGGGTCCTCAATGCCATTTCTCCACTGCCTGAGTGACCTGAAATGAACGGGCAAGAATGTAGTCATCAGAATGAAGGATACCGTAAATCACATTTGGCTTGGGGTGTAACTAGCATATGGAGTCAGTGCAGTGTGACCAAAGAAGAGAGGAAGGAGAGAAACAAAAATGAATTGGCATTGCTGAGGTATCCCTGCCATGAGGAGTGGTGGGTAAGCGCTCATAGTTTGCATGGGGCAGCTGGGACCTGGTAGCTGCTGTGGGTGGTGTTCTCTTTCATATCTGGGGGCAGGTCTAGCTGGTGGTGGGGGTCTCCTGCAATCTCGGGCGAAGTGTCCTGGCTGCCCACAGTTGTAAAATGACCCCTGAGGCATAGAAGAGCAGTTATGAAACTGGAGCTAGGGAGCTCCCAGTGGATTCAAGGTAGAAGCCTTTAGCTGGGCTTCAGACATTTCAGATTATAAGGTGTCTTGTAAGTTCTCAAAGGTATCTGCGGACAAGTCTTCCGTCGAATCAGAAGGGCAGTTATGAAATGGTCTCGGGAACAAAACATCTTCACTACAGAAGAACTGTAACGCAATGTGAGATGGTCACAAACTTTTCAGCTGACCTCTTAGTCTTGTAAGAGGTCAGTCTTGTATCACTTAGTCTTGTATGCAGACTTGTATTGCAGAATGCAAACAATTAGGTTCATGTTGTTCATAATCCCCCACCTCATTCCTTTCTGACGCACGTCTCCTTTCTGCTCAGTGATCAACATGCAGCTCAAGGGCCTCTTAGTCTCTTTTCCCTGCACTCCTGCTTCAATGTCTACGGTTGCTCGCCCATCCTGCTCTCCGGCCAATTCCACTGCCGCCTCCTCTGCAGGTGTGAGCATCCTAACGTCTGGCACTCCTCCACCCAGCTTTGCCCATTTTCTGGTGTTCGTTGCCATTTTCTCCTGCAGACAGGAGAATATGAGTGTTATTTCCTTGGACACTAACCTCCTTCTCAGCATGCCTTCCTTTGTCAGACAATGGGACCTCCCGGGTAACCCATCTTCACTCACTCTCACACCATTTGTTCAATGATGGAAGCATGAGCTTGTAACATCGCGGCCCCATGCAACCAAGGCTCATGATCTGTCTGCTGCTGTGCCCTACGCTTCTTACGCCTGTATTCACGGCCTGCCCTCACTGAGACACATTGCTTGCTTCCCTCGTGGAAGCCACATTGTTTTAGCCCTGGCAGTGTGGAGGAGGTCATTAACCCTCTTTCTACATTTCACCCAAGTTCATCTGGGTATCCCATGGCCACTAACCTTCATACAATCTCCATCCTTAGCGAAAGCAGAAAGGTTTCTTAATGTCATTGGTGGGGATAAACACTTCCCATGATTCCCAGGCAGCTTGAAGAAGATAAAAGCAGAAAATGCCAGGAATAGTCAACAGGTCTGGCAGCATCTATGGTGAGAGAATTCCAAGTCAAAAATGGCTTTTCTTCTGCACTGCTGGAAGGCAATAATGTGGTGGGCTTGATGACATTGAAAGTGGGGAGAGGGAGGAAGAACATTTCTGGACTCAACATAAAAGTTCAACAATTTCAGACCATGAACTGTGGGCTGGATTCTCTGATTTGGAGACGATGTCCCCACGCCGGCGTGGGAGTTACGCCTGGAAAACTGGTGCAAAACAGCCACTGATTCCCTGTTTTGCTGGGGTTTAGCAGGGAGGCAGCGTAGAGCACCTGGCGCTAGCTGCTGATACGGCCTGTAGAATTGCCGTGTCCGTGGCCGCGCAAGCGCACGTTGGCGGCCTGCAGTGGCCGCGCTGTGCTTCATGGCGGATGCCACTCGTGGACCCGGCCCTTGAAATAGTCCCTCCCTTTGGCTGGCTCGCGCGCCCCGGACTGCCCCACCACAGTGCTCCCAACCCCAAATAATGCCGACCCGCGGATTGGCCATCCCTCGACTGTGGCAGCGCTAGACTGAGTCCGCAGCCGCCATGCTGCGTTCCCAACTAGTGAGACCGCATGTGACCCACGCCGTCGGGAACTCGGCTGGTCGGGGCAGAGCATCAGGAGGCAGGCCTCAGGAAATGGCCTGAGGCCGTGGATACGTGACGCGGTGTACTCCTAGAGCACGCCGCTTTGGAGGGAACGATGCATCCCGGAAGCAGTGCTGCCCCTTATTCTGTCGGGAATTTGGATTCTCCAGCCCGTTGCCGAACACGATTTCAGCGTCGGCGACCAGAGAATCCAGCCCACTGTCCCCAAGTACCAGTCTGATTCTTGTTTTATTTGTTGAATAATGAATATCAATATCTATGAGTTTGTTCACTCTTCTACAACTATAACTGATGATTAAGTGAATAAGAATAAGTATATATAATGTTTAACTACATGTGCCAACTAAGCTATAACTCTAACACTCTGCTCACTAATCACTCCTGATACGAAGAGGCGGGAATCTCCTGAGTGTAGTTTCTATACATGAATCTGGTGCTGCCATCTAGTGGTTGTCTAGCACTATAATACAGATGTTAACCCCTTACACACTAGCAAATATACAGATCACTACAAGGCTGAGATTACGAGGGTTGACCGCAACCCAAAAGACACTGAAGGGGAAAGTAGGCAACCAGGAGAACAGGTCCAGGCGTCAAAATCTCCGGATCGCCAGACCAGAAGACGTAGAAGGCAGAAGCCCAACAGAGTTTGTTTTGTAGATGCTCGGAAAACTGTTTGAGGAAGAGGGCTTTACCAAACCCCAGATGTAGACCAGGTCAACACTCCGCCAAAGATCAACATTATGGGAACCAAATCGGGCAATCATCACAAAACTGCACAGGTACCAGGATAAGGAACAAGTCTGAACTGGGCGAGGAAAACGCGGTTGTATAAATGGGAAGCACACACTATCCGGATTTATGAAGGCATTGGAGCCAACCTGGCCAAACACCTGGGGTATTCAATGGGGCCAGGGCTGCATTCTATAGAAACAAGGTGCCTTTCACGATGCTTTACCTGGTGAGACTTTGGGCCACATATAAATGCAGGGACCACTTCTTCAATACGCTGGAAAAAGCAAACGATTTTGTGCAGGAAAACGGACTTTGGAAGAATTAATTGGGAAGGCACAAAACTAAGGACATCTATAAAGAGTGGGGGGCTGTAAGTTATACACTCTATATGGAAACATTTTCTCTCTGGGTTTTTCTATGCCTGCCTCTCTCTTGAAGGTTTGCTTTCGGGTTGGGTCTGGCGTCTTGCCTAATTGTGTTTCTGTGCCCCCCCACTTTCCCAAAACATCAGCTGGGATGTTTCCACCTCTATGACCCTATCACCCCCCCCCATCACCCGATGGGGGTCCATCTGGCCACGCTTTGCTCCACGATGGTGGAGTGAGAGAACATCACCCATACCGTCGCTGTGGACCCATGCACAGAGCTGATGAAACACCGGGGAAGCAGAACCAAGCATTGGGGCCCCGCATGCAGCGGGGTCATACCAACGAGGCAGTAAGAGTATTGGTGCTTCCCAGTGGGCACCAGGGATGCCCCCTCTACCAGCCCCAGACAGGGCAATGCTAACGAGGGAGGGTGGAAGGGTAGAATGGTGGTCACATAGGTCACACTTGGAAATGGGGGGAGGAAGAAAGGTGGCAGTGGCCATTTTGGACAACCCAGGAACAAAGGCGAACCCAGGCATGCAGGAGCATGTCCACGAGGCAAACATGGCTGATCCATTAGGAAGGGAGGGGAACAGAGATCCCTCCATCAGGAACGTGAGGGGACACGTTGGTCTTCTTCTCCCTAATAGCCCAATGACGATTCCTGCTCGGATGGAGATCGGCAGCACCACCCAAGGCCTCGGACTGGCTGGCCGACCTGGCAGAATTCCCGCGGCACTAAAAAAATAAAATTTGTCATTAGGGGGTTGGATGAAGGTTCCACCTCAGGTGGAAATAGTTCAGCAACATCTTCAAAGACCTGTTCGTGGCAAGCAATTGGGGAGGGGGTGGGGGGTGCCTAGTGGGAGGCGGGGGAGGAGGAGGAGGTGAGGGAAAAGGAGGGGGGAGAGGGTCATATTCATTCGCAACACCATAAAGTAAAAAAAAGTTTTTGCACTGCATCTGTAGCACGGGCGCTTATAGGTTGTATTCCAGTAACATTGCCCTGCAAATTGATGAATTTAAATATTATCTCGAACACTGTATTTTGTAAATATTTTTTTCCATATTACTGTCATGTATTTTGTTTTATTTTATTTGTTTGTTATAAATGAAACCCTTCAATAAAAATGCTTTAAAAAGAAGAATGGCACTTGAACATCCGTCAGCTGATGGCGATTCATCGACCCCCCCCCCCCCCCCCGTATAAAACCACCATCGTTCCTTGGCTGGCCACTGTTTAATCACTGTTGGCCAGCCATTCCCACTGCAAGTGGAAGTTCTGCCACTTTTGGATCCGTCATCAGGAGCCATGACAGGATAACTAAATTCCATCCGATTTAAACAGTTGTTCCACATTGGAGTTATTTACCCTCATCTTACTTCCTTTCCTTTTCTCTTGAACAATGCTAACTCCACATTTGTCAGTTCATTTTTAATTCCATGTTTCTTCTCTAACCTCATATCATTTAATAACTTTCTTCTTCACACATACTAAATTCCTCTTAAATGTTCTCACTGATGCAATTTTAGTAGCTTCTTATGGCAACGGTTCACAAATTTTAATAACCTTTCACACAAAGAAATAAGATCTTGCCATTCTGAAAACTGTTTTGAAAGCAGAGACACATGACAAACAGTCACATTTGTTCCTGGTGGTTTTCCCACTTCCACTTGAAGTTTTATCAGTAATTTTCATTCAAGTTCCTGTAATCTCCTGCACGGGTCCTACGGGGTGGGAATGCTCGCCTTCCACGTTATCCTTGTGGTACGAGCTCCCCGGCTAGGGGCGGGGTATCTCTATTATCTGGTGTATATTAGGTCGGCCAGTAAGGCGCCAACCAGTGGTGTACCCAGTTGGGGTCGACCAGGGATGGTAAACATACTGTTTGAAAGTAAAACGACATTCTTACTTTTACTCGATTTGGACTCCCGCATCCTTATTAAAGTTCTCTTCTTATTTGCAGGAAGTTATTGACTTATGAGAGATGCTTAATATAAATTCAGAAACTGCACATTTTGAAAAATAGCCAGGAACATATTTGAGGTGGGGGGGGGGGGGGGGAGGGGGTTCTCCGTTGCCTGTCGATAGTAGCAGAGTTCTTAATGCTGTGGAGAATATCGTGCCGGGGAATAAACTGGTACGATGCTTCGGCTCCCTGCTGGCGTCAGTATAGAGGTTTGTACCTTGCGATAGCGGGAGGAGGCAAATGGGTCATTTTAACTCATTTACACCCTATTAACAGGCTGGACAATAGATTCTTCATACGTCCATGATGCTCCGGTCCTCAGGGCCAAGATTCACGCAGGCGTCAATTGGTGCAAGTATTTGCCAGTGTGGCCCTGACTTGGTGGCCCTCACTGAGGACCAAGCGGGCTTGTATTTGAGGTAGGTTCCCCAAAGTCCATTGGAGGGCCCCCTTCTCTCCACAATGCAAATCCTGCCCATCTCTGCATCAGACCCCCAGATCAGAGACCCCCACCAGAGTCCCCATCAGAGACACCCTCCAGAGCCCATCAGGCCTCCATCAGAGATCCCCATCAGGCACCCCCATCAGCATCCCCAACCAGATCCCTGCAATACTTGTAAACATTTAGCTATGATGGACAGTTCCTGACCACATCAAAAGCAGTTTAGTGCTTTCTGCTGAGAAGAAGAGAAAAACACTTAACTCCTCGCTGTTTATCGACAATGCGGTTAGGTTCACAGCAGGGTACTTGAGATGCATTCATGCATGAAGTGAAATTAAAATAAACAGTCCAAACATCTGGCTCTCTGGAAGCTAGTACCTGGCCAATTGCAGCCTACTAAAAGCTATTTCTCTTTGGAAATGAATGGAAGTCTTACAGTTCGAAGGATCTGAGGGGTTTTAAAGCCATATAATGTGTTTTGGCATTCTAACAATTGCTGACTTTTCGGCATTTGTCTGAGGCAGCAGATGGGGCAGCAGGGTAGCATGGTGGTTAGCATAAATGCTTCACAGCTCCAGGGTCCCAGGTTCGATTCCCGGCTGGGTCACTATCTGTGCGGAGTCTGCACGTCCTCCCCCTGTGTGCGTGGGTTTCCTCCGGGTGCTCCGGTTTCCTCCCACAGTCCAAAGATGTGCGGGTTAGGTGGATTGGCCATGCTAAATTGCCCGTAGTGTCCTAAAAAAAGTAAGGTTAATGGGGGGGGGGGGTTGTTGGGTTACGGGTATAGGGTGGATACGTGGGTTTGAGTAGGGTGATCATGGCTCGGCACAACATTGAGGGCCGAAGGGCCTGTTCTGTGCTGTACTGTTCTATGTTCTATGTAAGGGGAAGGTAAGTGAAAAAGCTGTGGATTTCACTGTTTCTTCCTGGGCTGCTCTTTAGATTCCATGAAAGGATGACTGATGGGGCTGGGGGTGTTTTAATATGGGGGGGGTCTCTGATGGGTGTGTGTCTGACATTGGGGGTCTGTGATATGGGGGGTCTCTAATAGGGGGGGTCACTGGGGGGGGTCTCTGATGGGGGAGTCCAATGAAGAGTCTAGTGGGGGTCCCTGATAAGGGTTGTGAGGTGGGGGGCGTCTGATTGGGGGTCGCAGAAGAGGGTCAGAGGAGGGGGTCGGGTTACCCTTAAGTGCGCGTGCTATGGTGAGGGGGGGGGTGACCCAGCAATTCCTGTAGCGGGGTGAGGATGCTCCTACTTGTCAGCGGGGAGGCGGGGGGCAGGACACTTTTCACAGGGTGGAAGGGGGGCCAGCTGCAGGACCTCATTATCCCGCTCAAAATAGTGGCCTGACTGCAGGGCTCGGAGCGGAACCCCTTGTGATCCCCGCCATGCATAAATTTGCCAGGGTGGGAGAGTAAATCCTTCTGAGTGCTGCTCCGAGCGCCAGTGTAAACCAGAAGCAATTCAGCTCCGGCGGCAGAACCTAGGGCTGGAATCTCCGATTCGGAGCATGCGTCTAGTATTCTGACCAGAAAGTCGGCGCCGCCCCTGCACCGATGCACTGCCCGGTGGGGGGCTAGCAGCCATGTCTCATAAACCCCCCGGCTTTCCCTGCAGGTACGGATGGAGAATTGCCGGGTCCGTGGCCACACATGCGCACGGCGGTGAGCTGCTGTGGTTGCACCGTACAATATGATGCCGGCTGCGCGTGGACCCAGCCTGCCAGATAGTACTCCCCTGTAACCTCCCTTGCCGCCATCAGACCATCCCTCACCAGTCCACCCAGCCCCCCGCTGAAGCCCCCCCCAGGCCAGCAGAGCGACACAACCCACCCCCCCCCGATTGTGGCGGCGCTGGACACAGTCAGCAGCCGCCACGCGAGGTTGGCGAAACCTCAGATCACAAGTGATCCACACCGTCGGGAACTGGGCCTTTCAGGGCGGAGCATCGGGAGAGGGCCTTCAGGCGACGTCCTGAGGCCGTCCCAACGGCGTGTGGCATACCCCTCCTTTGGAGGATTGTGCCATCAAAAGGGATTGTCTGGCTAATCGGCGAATGCGATTTCGGCATTGGCAATCAGAGAATCCCATTCATTGTCCCCCAAACGATGAATCCAACCCTTTATGTCAACTGTGAATGTAACATGCTTAAAATCTCGAAAAATAAATAATGTACCTTGCATCTTGTAATAAAAAACAAATATGAAATGCGGCTAGCATATAATTTGTGCAATATATTTCTAAATGTGTTTGAAAGTTAAATAACAGACTATAATAGCTAAATTATAATTGCTAACCAAATAGGCCCAAAGATAATTAAAACAACAGCCTAACTTACATTATTGTATTCACAGAAAATTGTACACAAGATGCAAAGCTAATACCTTCTACTAGAATTAACTATAATCTACCAGTTGTACCGTGACTAGTCACTACAAGACATGCCATGATAAAAGTGGTTGCAGTAGAATTTCAACACTGATATATTATCACTGGTTCTAATGGGTCACTCATTTACATAGGATACCTGAACAAGGACTAGCCAAGCATAATAATAAGGTGCAAAACAAATGATGAGAGACTTCAGAACAGCAGAAATTACCCCAGTTTTAAAGTGCAAAATGTGCGTAATGCTGCTTGTTAATAAGTTGCAATGGAGCACAATAAAGTGTTTATTTTACAATTGATACATGCAGTGCATGGCCTGATTGTTAGAATCCACAGCAGACAAGTTAATCTGTACTCAATAATTTCAAACTGAATTGAGGACACACTGTTCTGTTGGCAAACTTTGCAGGGTGGAGAATGCTTTGTTCATTAAAAAAAATGCTGATTGTTCCATCTTTACTTACATTAGCATTTGTATTTTTATCCTCGTTGATATTCCAAGTCGATTTTAACAAGTTCCAAAAGTACTCCCTCCACCCCTCACACACCTGCCAGTTAAAATGGGGTGGTGCAAAATGTATTTGCCTATTTCATATTGACAGTTGCAGTTATGGCAAAATCATTTCTTAGTGCCAATATCTTTGATTTTCCTTGGCAGTATGGATGTGTTTTACTTCATTGATTAAATAGTCCCATCTTCCTGCTTTTGCTATGCCTTACACACAGGAATGGTTTTATATGATGCATTCTCACCAGTGTCGCCCAACCCAATTCACATTTTAAAAGCATCGGCAAAATATATATCATTTAGAACTCGGTCTTTACTGGGACAATTTGTGTAAGATTGTATAATCCTTGTGCGGTGTTATTATCAGCAATGCCAACCAGATGCCAGTGTTCCAGAGTAGCTGTTTTTAAATTTATTTGGCAGTGCTCTGGGGATCGATACAACACTGTTTTTGCTGCCCTGCCACCCATCTGCCAGAGTGACACAGAGCAGAACTGTTCTGCTTATTTGGAAATGCTGTTAAATAACATTAGCACTGTGGATCTTTATGTACAAGGCACCAATAAAAGAAAAACGGTCCTGTCTCAGTTTAACACAATTGGATCATGGCTCCAACTTGTATGTTTTATGTTTAATGCCCTATTCAGTGTGTTCAATATAACATACACAAGGATAATTTTCTCCGCAATTAAAATATATTTTAGATTTATTTCAACCATTTCCAGACCATTCCATTGTTCTAAACGCACGCGCAGCTTTCTTTTTTAACGTCAGGAATATAAATTCCTTTGAACTTATTCTGTGACTGTGCTCCGACAAAATTCCCTCCCCCAAATTAATGTCAAATGGAATTCAGTCCTGCTGCAGCCATTATTTTTGCATTAATACGACAGCGTTTTATTTACTTTGCAGGCATTGGATTGCAAAAGCTTTTCAATTCAGTGATTTTAATCTTTTAAAAAATCTGTTGTTTAAATTAATATTCATTTTGACCCAAAGAAAGTCCGAGTCCGAAAGAGAATACTTGAAGGAAAATGGAAGGGAAAGCACTAAGCACTAATCAAAAATGAATTTTAATGATCAGAAAGTGTTGGAATGTCAATAATGCAATGTAGGTATCATATCGGATATATATTGAGTTTTGTTACTATATTAATTGGAAGAACGGTGATTTTGTAGCTTCACACAATGCATGCCATGCAGCAAGGGCTAATAGTTTAACTGCTGCTGTACCATTTATGATGCAGCTGAGAAAGGCAGAATGCACCACACAGTGGCATTAATGTTCTTTGTAGCAGCACAGTAAGTTATTTAGCATTGGCACCACCACAAATCAGGTTGCACCCACTGTGGGATTTATTTTTCTTCTGACTGCAGTACAGAGCAATAGCTATCTTTCTTTTCTCCCAGGCTTTGCCCTTTTGTTGCCCATTATTAATTTCCCGCTCTGGTGGTTAGTTTAAATCCAATCCAAAATGCTAAGGTGAAATCCTTATCTTCCTGCAGCTGGAATGTGAAACAGATCGAACAATCGGGGCTATTTTCTTCGACCGTTTGATCATCTTAGTGAACGGGTTATTCGAGTATAAAGTAAGAGAACATCATTTTTAAACACCATTTGGTAAATTGGGGAACCCTCTCGTTAACAGTGCACAGTAAAAACTGCTCAAAATTCAGCACAAATTAATGTTAGATTTTTCACTTTACTTGGCAAGGCCTTAAAGTTGTTACGGAAATTCAAGCTCGAGGATATGCAGAAACAAATGTCTATCTCAGATCAGGGTTAAGGCACATTGAAATGTTGATGAACCTTCATTACACATCTAGATCATTCTATGTCTGACCTATCTGACCTTCAGAGTATTGATACCGACAATGGATGTAAAATTAAGAATAACTTCTTTTCTCGCAATTCAGAATCTCAGGATTCGGAAAGAAATTTAGTGCTCAACCTTAGTTATAAATGCAAGTACCAAACTTTAGAGAAGTTTTATAACATTTATGACACAATTAAGAAATGCTCCCGATGAATGAAAGAAGTGAAGGTGGCTTCTTTACACACTTGGATTGGATTGGATTTGTTTATTGTCACGTGTACCGAGATATAGTGAAAAGTAGTGTTCTGCGTACAGCTCAGACAGCTCATTCCTTAGATGAAAAGACAATACATAATAGAGCAAACATAAAATAAACAATGCAAATACATAGACGCATGTATCAGGTGAAGCATACAGGAGTGCAGCACGACTCAGTAGAGAGGATGTGTGAAGAGATCAGTTCAGTCCATAAGAGGGTCATTTAGGAGTCTGGTAACAGTGGGGAAGAAGCTCTTTTCAAATCTGTTAGTGTGTGTTCTCAGACTTTTGTATCTCCTGCCTGAAGAAGTTGGAAGAGTAAATCAGCCAGGTGGGAGGAGTCTTTGATTATGCTGCCCGCTTTCGCAATGCAGCGGGAGGTGTAGACCAAGTCATTGTCTGGGAGGCGGGTTTGTGGATGGACTGGGCAATGTTCATGACTCTGTAGTTTCTTACGGTCTTGGGCCTAGCAGTTGCCATACCAGGCTGTGATGCAGGTAGGTAGGATGCTTTCTATGGTCACCTGTAAACATTGGTGAGAGTCAGTGAGGACATGCCAGATTTCCTTAGTTTCCTGAGAAAGTATAGGTGCTGTTGTGCTTTCTTGGTCATAATGTCGATATTGGTGGACCAGGGCAGATTGTTGGTGACATGCACATCTCAAAATTTGAAGCTGTCAACCATCTCCACTGATGCAGACAGGGGTGTGTACGATACTTCACTTCCTGAAGACAATGACCAGCTCTTTAGTTTTGCTGACATTGAGGAAGAGATTGTTGTTGTTACACCACTCCACTAGGTTCTTTATCTCCCTCCTGTATTCTGACTCATCGTTGTTCGCGATCCGATCCACTATGGTCTGGCATCAGCAAACATTTAGATGGAACTGCAGCCATATTTTGCCATGCAGTTGTGTGTACAGGGAGTAGAGAAGGGGGCTAAGTATGCAGCCTTGTGGGGCCCCAGTATTGAGGACTATCATGGAGGAGGTGTTGTTGTTTATCCTTACTGATTGTGGTTCATGGATTGCAAAGTTGAGGATCCGTTGCAGAGTGAGGAGCCAAGTCCTAGGTTTTGGAGCTTTGATATGAGCTTGGCTGGGATTATGGTGTTGAAGGCGGAGCTGTAGTCAATAAATAGGAGTCTGATGCAGAAGTCCTTGTAGTTGAGATGCTCCAGGGATGAGTGTAGGGCAGGGAGATAGCGTCTGCTTGGACCGGTTGCAGCAATAAGCGAATTGCAGTGGATCAAGGCATTCTGGGAATATGGAGTTGATGTGCCTCATGACCAACCTCTCAAAGCACTTCATTATGATTGATATCAAGGCCACCGGCCGATAGTTGTTGAGGCACACTGCCTGGTTCTTCTTTGGCACCGGTATGATGATGGTCTTCTTTGAAGCAGGTGGGCGGACTCAGAACAGAGCAGAGAGAGGTTGAAGATATCCGCGAACACATCTGCCAGCTGGTCTGCGCAGACTCTGAGTACACAACCAGGGATCCCGTCCGGACCCATCGTCTTCTGAGGGTACACTTTCAAGAAGGCCGATCCATCTTCGGAAGCTGTGACGGTGGGCGTGGGTGCGCCAGGGGCTGCTGGGGCAGGTGACAACAGTTTGATGGTTTCCTACTCAAACCAAGTTTCATGCTCGATTGAGTTCATCGGGGAGGGGTGCGTTGCTGCCAGAGATTCTGCTCGGCTTCACTTTGTAGCCCGCTATGTTGTTTAAGCCTTGCCACAACCAATGAGAGTCTATGACTCTAGCTTGATCTGATATTGTCTCTTGGCATCCCTGATGACTTTGCGGAAGTCTTGTGTAGGTCAGGGTCACCTGATTTGAAGGCCTCAGACCTGGCCTTCAGTAGGGAGTCAATCTTTCGACTAAGCCATGGTTTCCAGTTGGGGAACCTATGTCCTACTTACTTTGGCATGCAGTCGCCCGCACATTTGCTGATAAAGTTTGTGATGGTGTGGCATACTCGTTTAGGTTGGCCGGGTTCTTTGATATGGACCAGTCCACTGACTCCCATCAGTCACGTAGGAGCTTTTCTGTTGCCTTGGACCAGCACTGCACTATCTTATTATCCGGATGCTCCTGCTAAGTTTCTGTTTGTATGCTGGGAGAAGGAGCACCGTCTTTGATTTTTTTTTGTAGTAGTGGTCAAGACTTGCCCTGGTGGGACAGGAGATGTGCTGGTGGAATTTTGGTAGTACACTCTTGTGGTTGGCTTTGTTGAAGACCCCGCCCACCCTGAACAACGCCTCCGGGAGGTCTGTTTCATTGTTATTTATAACTATATAATTCGTCCAGCGCCTTCTTCACTTCTGCCTGGTGTGGGATATAGATCGCTGTGATAATGGCTGAAGTGAACTCCTGTGGAAGGTCCCACTTTTTTATAATTTTAATATTTAATTGTGTTGGAAGGTGATGTTTAGATGTTTGATTTCCTCCTCAAAAATTGACAATTTGTATTTTTCTACCTTCAAGCTGGTAACTTTAAGTGTGCAGCATTGTTTAGTTTTGCACTCAACTGAAACTGATTACATTTCTTATGAACCCCCAAACTATTAATTTACAATATTGGCTGCTGATTTTAGAAAATGACACTTTACATCATTTGGGGCCGAACAGCAAATTATCGCTCAATCCTTTTTTATGCTATGCCGTATCAGTCTTCCGCAATGTTTCAGTGAGGAAGAGACAGCTGCATTGCCTGTACTTAACAGCATACTCACAAGGCAATATCTGCATAATTAGTCTGGAGGATGTCCAAATCCTTATCTCCTTTGCAAAGCAGAAACACGCAGTCAAAAGCCAAGGCTGCTGATGGTGAAGGAATGGGAAGCAACAAACCATATATTGTATTGAGGTGAAAACTCTGAACTTCTTGAACAGTCTGGCGGAGGTTAGGGAAGAGCTACCACATCCAAGGTGATAATGGGATGGAGGACTTGTGATTTGCTATCTGTTGACAGCAGTACTGTGTACAGTATTGGGCTCCTTATTTAAGGAAAGATGTAAATGCATTGGAAGCATTTACTTGACTAATACCAGAAATGGGCGGGGTGTCTTACGAAGAAAGGTTGGAGAGATTAGCTTTGTATCCACTAGAGTGTAGAAGAGTAAGAGGTGACTTGATCAAAATCTTTTAAACCCTGAGGGGTATTGGCAGGGTGGATGTGGAAGGGGTGTTTCCTCTTTTTTAAAAAAGATTAAATTAAAAAAAAACAAGATTACTGAAGTGAAAAGGTTTTCAAAGCCAATGTCGGAGAATCTAGAACTACAAGTCACTGTTTAAAAATAAGGGGCCGCTCATTTAAGACAGAGATAAGGCAAGATCAATCAGATCAACCATGATGTTATTGAATGGTGGGGCAGGTTTGAGGGGCTGAATGGCCGCCCTGCTCCTTGTTCATATGATTTGAAAAACTCCTTTCTATTGGTCAACTGCATCCACTAACTCAACTTCGAAAGCACCCATGTAAACTGAATGGCCTTTACACATGCTGAATGGTTACAGGAAAAAGTATCTTGAAGTAGGTTCGTAGTGCCAGAGGTGCCTTATCTCCTGATTCACCCACTCCAATATGGCACTGTATTCAGTTATGCACAAGCCCAGATACATACCACGGGATGAAGGCACAACTGAAAAGGAGAAGAATTCACTGAGTGAATCACAGAGCAGATAGATTTGGGAAGGAATAATGTGAAAGCATACATTGTTAACTAAAGAAAACGCTGTACCTGTATAACAAACCCATGATCCATGATTTCAGGAGTCCAGTCTTCATAAGATTCAAGAACGTATGTGTAGGTAATGGAGTCTATTTATTCTCATCGAGTGCAGATGGTGGATAAATTAGAATTCATTATGCATACTTGGTATGCATGATGCAAGGGACACCCTGATGACAGTGACGGTCTTGATGATTGATGCAACCTTGAGAAAGGCTTTAAGGACATTTGTTCAAATCTTCCAAGCACTTCCAAGGTTTCTAACACATCAAAGGGAGGACTTTTGACGAGTATCTAGTCTAATGGAAAGGGGGGAGGGGGGCATCCAACTGGAAATCTATGCAAAATTCTGGTGTTATGGGCCAGGGCTTAGAGAACCCCAAAGTGTATCATGGCGTTCACCTGACCCACGACTTTTATGAGATTGTGGTATGGGGAGCACACGGCCCACTCTACAGGTGTGGTACAGCAGAAATGGAAAAGTATTTTTCAAAACAAAACAGTGTTTATTCTATGAACTCAAGTTAAACTTTTTAAAAGAAACAGTGAACATCTTAGTAACCATTAATTAAAATACAATCCCCAAAGAATACAACACTAAGTAATCCATAAGCTGCCCTTTTCAACATCCAGAAGACTTAAATAAAACCTTTAAACAGAAGCACATCAGGTTAAAGTCACTACTGAGAGCAGTTATTAGTTTTTAATCACCAAAGGATCGATTTACAGTTTTTAGATTACAGAGAGAGAGACTAATACCCCTTCTGGCTGTGACTGCAGCTATCCAGCTCTGAAAATGAAACTAAAACACACCCTGCAGCAAACAGCCTAAAACAAAAGTAAAAAGCTGACAGACAGCCCAGCTCCACCCACTCTCTGACATCACTGCAGTAGGAAACACCTATTTCTTAAAGGTTAGCTCACTACAGGTATTTATATACATACCCATTTATAAACACCCATTTCTTAAAGGTACTCTCACATGACACCTCTCCCCAAGAAAATAAAGTAAACCATCAACTTCAAGATGGTTTCATTTTTCAACTTTTCACTATCTTTTAAGAAATGCACACAGTAAATATACTTTTCGTTTCAAAAAACAACACACGGAAACAGGTATAATAATATAGTCCATTTTTTTTTTCGTTCTTCTTCCTCCAACTGAAACTCCTTCTCGATTGACAGTCTCTTTGAACAAGAATGTCTCTGCATGATCCATCCATTTCTCTACACCTCGGCATTTCTCTTTAAAGTCAGATATTTTAGTTCAATCTGATCGCAGAGTCCCTTGTAATTCTACAACACAAGAGTATTGGTTATCACAGCTTTCAGGCAGTCAAATGCCTGTTGAAAGTCTGCTGTCCACTGAAATTTTTTACGCTTCTTCAGCAAGTCCATCAGTGGAGCAATCACGCGACAAACCTTTTGCACAAATGTTTGATCAAATCCACTCATGCCAAGAAATCCCATTATTTCCTGTTGTGTTGAGGGTATTGGAAACTCCTCAATAGGTGTTGGTTTCACATCCTGTGCATCCATTCGACCCTGTCCGATTGATGGCCAAGGAAAGTGACTTGGGCTTTTCCAAATTCACTTTTGGCTTGCTTTATCACCAAACCCGCCTTCTGAAGTCGATCGAATAACTCCATCACATGTTTGAAATGTTCTTTCCATGTCTGGCTGAAAATTACCAGATCGTCGATGTATTCCGCACAACTGGGTAATCCTGAAACAACTTTGTTAGTTAACCATTGAAATGTGTCTGGGGCGTTTTTCATGCCAAATGGCAAAACTTTGAATTGGTATATATCATCTGGATTCACAAAAGCTGAAATCTCCTTCTCCCTGTCGGATACAGGTACCTGCCAGTAACCTTTAAGTAAATCCAGTTTGGAAATAAAAGCTGATTGTCCCACTTTCTCAATGCAATCCTCCAAATGTGGGATAGGATAAGAGTCCGTTCTTCTAACTGCATTAACTTTTCTACAGTCCACACACAACCGTTGGATACCATCCGGTTTAGGCACCATCACTATGGGTGAGCTCCATTGGCTGCAACCCACTTTAATTATACCATTTTTAAGCATACTCTCAATCTCTTTGTAAACCTGTGCCACTTTTAAAGGGCTAAGTCTGTATGGATGTTGTTTGATTGGAACAGCATTTCCCACATCTACATCATGTACAGCCATTTTAGTCCTTCCCAATTTATCTCCACAAACTTGCCCATGTGATATCAATAACTCTTTCAGGTCAGTTCGCTTTTCCTCTGAAAGGTAACTCAACAATTTATCCCAATTTTTAAGAACATCCTCTTTTTCCAATTTAATTTGAGGTATGTCAAATTCACAGTCATCTGGATTTGGTTCGTCACTTTGAGTTAGAATCATTAAAACATCCTCCTTTTCCTCTCCTTCCCTTTCAAAGTACCTTTTAAGCCTATTCACATGACACACTCAGTGAGTTTTCCTTCTATCTGGTGTTTTTAACCACATCATTCACCTAACTTAATTTCCTTTCAATCTGATAAGGTCCACAAAACCTAGCTTTTAAAGATTCACCTACCACTGGCAACAATACTAAAACTTTATCTCCATTGGCAAAACTACGAACTTTGGATTTCTTGTCCGCGACCCGTTTCATCACATTTTGTGCAACTTTTAAATGTTGTCCAGCCAATTCACCTGCTCTATTTAATCGTTCCCTAAAATTTGACACGTAATCCAATAATGTAATTTCCGATTTCTCACTCATCAATTTTTCCTTAATCAATTTAAGTGGTCCTCTTACCTCATGACCAAAAATTAGTTCAAAAGGACTAAATTTGTTTGATTCAATAGGTGCATCCCTAATTGCAAACAGTACGAATGGAATTCCTTTATCCCAATCCTCTGGATAATCTTGACAATAAGCCCTCAACATTGTCTGAAATGTTTGATGCCACCTTTCTAACGCTCCCTGCTATTCTGGATGGTATGGAATTGATTTAAATTGTTTTATTCCTAAGCTATCCATAACTTCTTTGAATAACCTTGAAGTAAAATTTGATCCATGATCCGATTGTATTTCTGTGGGTAGTCCATATCTAGTAAAGAATTTAAGTAACTCCTCCACAATCTTTTTAGCTGTAATATTACGTACTGGAATGGCCTCTGGAAACCTAGTAGACATATCCATTATAGTCAAAAGATATTGATTTCCTCTTTTGTTTTAGAAAGCGGTCCTAGGCAATCAATTAGGACCCTTGTAAAAGGTTCCTCAAATGCTGGAATTGGTATTAAGGGCACTGGATTTATCACTGCTTGAGGTTTCCCTATCACTTGACATGTGTGACATGATTGACAAAATGTAACTACATTTTTATGTAGTTCAGGCCAATAAAAATGGTTCTGGATTTTAGCTTGAATCTTTCTGATTCCCAAATGACCTCCCACTGGTACCTCATGTGCAACTCGCAACACTTCCTTTCTATACCCTGCTGGCAATACTACTTGATGAACTTCTGCCCACTTTTCATCCACCTGCATATTTAAAGGTCTCCATTTTCTCATCAAGACATCGCCTTTACGATAATAACACTCTGGTATACAAGCCGATTCCTCTTCCGTATATGCTTTCTGATACGTCCATTTTATTTCTATATCTTTCTGTTGTAACTCCACCAATTTTCCTGAACTAAAAATATCCGCCTCATCCGCCACCTGTTCTTGTTCTTTTTCAACTACCTGATCAAAAATTGTTTCTGATAATTGTACTTCACCTTTATCTTCACTCTTTGATATCTCGTCTTGTCTTAACCTGTAACTTTGCGACCTTGTTACTACACAACCTGGAAAAATCCCAGAATATCCGTCCTTCAACACTTCAGTTGTCTGATATTCCACTGGCTTATCCACCACAGTAGGCACCACTCCCACCTGTGATCCAGCTATATCATTACCCAAGATTAACTGTATTCCTGGACAAGATAGTTTCTCTATTACTCCTGCTACCACTTCACCACTCTTCCAACCTTACCTTATATAATGGAACACTACTCCTCTCACCCTGAATTCCACATATTATCACCTTTTCTGGCAACATTCTTCCCAAACTACATAACTCCTCATCTCTTACGATTAAAGATTGACTAGCTCCCATATCTCTTAAAATTGTGACTTATTTACCTGCTCCTCCTGATACACATGAGTAAACTTTACCCACACAAGTACATTCTTTGAAGACATCTGGCACCTTCTTAACAATTAGTTCTTGATCAGGCTATATAATCTTTTGCACCTCCTTCACTTCACTTGGGCTTTCCTTTACCACTTTAACAAACCCCACTGTCTTATCTCATCCTTCCCAGTGCTTTTCTTCAACCACCAACACTGTGACTTTACATAGCCGAGTTTATTACAGTGAAAACATTTGAAACTTTTCATTTCTTTTCCACCCTCCTGGATTTCTTTTTTAATCTAAGGTACACTCTCCTTATTATCTCCCATCAGATCACCTTTACCTTTACCACTTGAGTATTTCTCATGTCCCCAGTTTCTATCCCTCACCGGCTGAAACTGATGTTCGAAACCAATCTTTGATTTATGAACTAATTCATAATAATCTGCCATTTCTGCTGCTAATCTGACAGTTTTAACACTCTGCACTTCCACGTGAATTCTCACTACATCAGGAATTGAACTTTTAAACTCCTCCAAAAGTATAATTTTTCTGAGAGCTTCATACGTTTGGTCTATTTTTAAAGCCCTTATCCACCTATCAAAATTACTCTGTTTGATCCTTTCAAACTCCACGTATGTTTGACCAAATGATTTCCTTATATATCTAAACCTTTGTATTTCGGCTTCAAGCACTAGTTCATATGCACACAAATGGATTTTTTCACCTTCTCATACAACTCAGAAACCTCCTCTGGTAGTGATGCAAACACTTCACTAGCCCTACCTACCAGCTTTGTTTGAATCAGTAATACCCACATGTCCTGAGCCATTTCATTTGTTGAGCTACCTTTTCAAATGAAATGAAAAAGGCTTCTACCTCCTTCTCATCAAACCTTGGCAATGGACATATTTAAATAGATTCCTACCAAGCCTTCGACTTTGACACTCTTTCTCACTATCCTCATCACTATCATCCATCTGTACATTTCCATTTACGCGTGCCAATTTTAAATGACTATCATGTTTCATGGCCATTTTCTGAAGTTCAAACTCTCTCTCTTTATCTTTTTCCCTGATCTGCATCTCCCTTTCTCTTTCTTTTTCCTCTCTATCTCTTTTGTATTCTTTCTCATGTTCCATTTGTTTAATTTGTTACTGAATTTTTTGCCATTTCCAATTAGTCAAACTGTATCTCAGGCAAGTTTAAATGCTTAGCCACTGCCATAATTCCCTCATGTTTTCGCATTTTGTCAGGTAACGTTAATTGCAATGTTTTTGCCAAATCTAACAGTCAGTTTTTAGTCTCTGTCCGTAAGGTACTGAGTGTGATCGTCTCCACCTCCAAAAAGTTCTGAGCATCTGAAAGAGCCATTGCCCACAACACACTCCCTACTTAAACTAAAATACCACACCTGAAAAGCAACCACAATATGCTCACCCCTCACTGTCTTTAAGTTCACGAAGCCAATCCAATAGATAGACTTTTATCCCCCTCGAGCCCCCAATTTGTTATGGGCCAGGGTTTAGAGAACCCCAAAGTGTATCATGGAGTTCACCTGACCCACACCTTTTACTAGATTGTGGTATGGGGAGCACACAGCCCACTCTACAGGTGTAGTGCAGCATAAATGGAAAATTATTTTTTTAAGCAAAACAATGTTTATTCTATGAACTCAAGGTAACCTTTTTAAAACAAACAGTGAACATCTTAGCAACCATTAATTCAAATACAGCCCCCGAAGAATACAACACTAAGTAATCCGTAAGCTGTCCATTTTAACATCCAGAAGACTTTAAAAAAACTTTTAATCAGAAGCACATCAGGTTAACGTCACTACTGAGAGCAGTTATTAGTTTTAAATCACCAAAGGATCGATTTACAGTTTTTAGATTACAGAGAGAGAGAGACTAATATCCCTTCTGGCTGTGACTGCAGTTATCCAGCTCCGAAAATGAAACTGAAACACACCCTTCAGCAAACAGCCTAAAACGAAAGTAAAAAGCCGACAGACAGCCCAGCTCCACCCACTCTCTGACATCACTGCAGTAGTAAACACCCATTTCTTAAAGGTACTCTCACTACAGATATTTATATACATACCCATTTATAAACACCCATTTCTTAAAGGTACTCTCAAATGACACTGGTTAAATCCCACTTGGAATATTGTGGACAGTTCTGGGCACCACACCTTAGGAATGATATTTTGGCCTTGAAGGGAGTGCATTCAGAGGGTGGCAGAGGTTTGGAACTCTCCCCCACAAACAGCAGTTGAAGCTAGAACAGTTGTTAATTTTACATCTGAGATAGATAGAATTTTGTTAATCAAAGATATTAAGGGATATGGGCCAATTGTAGGTATATGGAGTTAGGCCGTAGATAAGCCATGATCTCATTAATGGTGGGACAGACTTGAACGGCTGAATGGCCTACTCATGTTCCTATGTTCCCATGTAATCCTGATTTGACCATCAAACTGATTCAAAGGGCCATCAGGAATCCAGCCGAGGGCTAGCGGCCACGGAGAATTGCCCCCATAATCTCTGACTCATTCCTTACCCTCTCAAACTGAATGTAAGGTTCAATCATATTATGATCGCTGCTACTTAGGATTACTGCCACTATGAGATCATTATTACTCCCAATTCATTGCACAATAACAAGCCTGCTCACTGGTTATCTCCAGAACATGCTGTTCTAAGAATCTATCCCAAGAACATTCAATGAACTTTTGATCTAAGCTGCCTTTGTCTACCTAACGTTTCCAATCTGTCTGTAAATTAAAATCTCCCGTGATTATTACCATGCCTTTCTGACGAGCTCCAATTATTTCTTCCTTTATGCTCCACCCTACCATGTGGTTATTGTTTGGGTGCCTGTACCCCACTCCCACAAGTGACGTCTTGACTTTACATTTTTCATCTCTACCCAAATCATTTCCACATCCTGGTTTCCTAAACTTAGGTCATCCCTCTCTATTGTTCTAATACTATCATTAACTAACGGAGCCATCCCTTCACCTTTTCTTCGCTTCCTGTCCTTCATAAATACCATGTACCTTTCAATGTTTAGGTCCCAATCCATCTCGCCATAATGGCTATCAAATTGTACTTATTTATTTCTCTGTGTGCTCTCCGTTCATTATTTTTATTTTGAATGCTACATGCATCAGACACAGAACTTTTAGTTTTATCTTTTCCGGCTTCTTATAATCTCTCGCCTGATCTGTTGATTTACTATTAGGTTTGTACTTTCCATCCCCTCCTATCGCAGTCTGTTTTTCAATTCCCATATAATACCTTTCTCTTTTGCCTTGTTTCTGCCCTTTGATTTACCACATCTTCATAATTTGATCCTTTGTCCCCACTATTTAATTTAAAAGCCAGCATAGTCAGGTATAGACCTCCCCAATGACACAGATCTTACTTTCCTCAGTGCTGGTGCCAGTGTCCCACACACCAGAATCCACTTCTCTCACACCAGTCTTTCAGCCACACATTCATCTCTCTAATCTGATTTTTCCTATGCCGGTTTGCACATGGCTCAGATAATAATCCAGCGATTATGACCTTTGAGATTCTGCTTAATTTGGTTCCAGGCCTTCACATTGACTTTGCAGAACCTCCTTCTTTGTCCTGCCTCTGTCATTGGCACCTACATGGATCGTGTCGACTGGCTCCACCCTTTCCCACTGCAAGTTCCTCTCCAGCCCCAAGCAGATATCCTGAACTGTGACAACACATGTGTCTGGAGTCATACTGCTGCAGGGAATGGTATCAATCCCTCTGGCAATACTATCCCCTACTACCACTACATTCCTTGTTTCTCCCCCCACTTGAAAGGCCTCTTGTACCATGGTGCCATGGTCAGTTAGCTCATCCTTCCTGCAGCCCCCACTTTAATCCAAACAAGCTGAAATAACCTCAAACTGTTTGGACAATTGTAAAGGCCGAGGCTCCTGTCCTGCTGCGCTTTGAGGTCCCTTTAAGCTGCCTCACTCACAGTCACACCCTTCTGTACCAGACCACTGCACCAGGAAGCATTCATACTTGTTAGGACAGGGTCTTCTGATTTGCTCACGACTGTATACCACTGTGCCTCTCCCTCTGTCTATCCTGGCTGTGTCTGTGACAATGTCTCTAAGGTATGATTCCATGAGTATGACTGTGTCAGGCTTTTGTTTGACTAGTTTGTGAGACAGCTGTCCCAATTTTGGCACAAGCCCCCATATGTTAGTAAGGAGGGCTTTGCAAGGTCAACAGGGCTGGGTATGCCTTTGTTATTTCCCATGCCGTGGTAGGCGCCAGGTTATGCATATAGTTTCATTCCTTTTTGTAGGCTTTGTAACAGTTTTGATACAACTGAATGACTTTGGTAGGCCATTTTAGAGAGTGTTTCAGAGTCAATGTGGGTCTGGAGTCACATGTTGCCAAACCGGTAAGTATGGCGGTTTTCCTTCAAGGGCATTCGTGAACCAGATGGGTTTTTCTGACCATCAATACTGGTTTCATGGTCACTATTACTGAGATTCACTTTTAAATATAAATGCAAACACCTGCCATGTCCCCAGCGAATTAGCCTGGGATTTCTGGTGCTGCAACATTATAACTACGCTACCATCTCCCCTTTCTGTCCATCGTGTTGATGGAACTTTCAAAGGACTCTTTTAGAGTCACAGGAGTAGCATCAACAGCTCCTTGCATTTGTGGAAATCTGGCTACGCAGAAGAAATTGATAACCCTCTTTTTATGCTTTGCTGGGTTCATGTGCACTCAGCGGCATACACAAACAGGGCATCTGTGATGTGTCTAATGCAGCGATGAACTGCTGACTGACTGATGTGACTGATGTAATCAGGGGCCACCTGGAAGAGTGCAGATGCATAAAGGTTAAATGCTGCTATCACCTTCACAGTTACAGAGATGCGGTACCTCATGGAAAGAGGCTACAAGTAAACCAGTTTCAACAGCTGCTCTTTCTCTGTCACATTGGCAAGGGGAAAGTGCAGCCTTCTTGGATACTGAACATAGGAAAAAACCCAAATAGGTCATCTGTAGATCCTACGGTACTAATCAATAGCTTTGGTTCTGTGAAATTTCTTATAACGTTTTATATATTAAAGGCATTTGTATGAGCGCATATTGTTGTAGCCTGCATGGATCATTCTGCACTCACTTGACATCCATCCTTTCCTCCTTAATTTCCTCATCATCTTCATGATCAAAGTACAGCAACAATGGAATCCCAAGAAAGTGAGCCTTTGATGCTTCATTTTAATGCAATGGGCAAACTACGATTGGGCAAACCAAGGTCAAGGTTGGGCACATTCCATTATGGCAGCCACTTTTCAAGGTGGAGCTTTGGTAAACCCAATCCCTTGTCTAGTCACTTTAATACCAACTCAAAATTGACATTTTCTTGAGGGAAATCCAAGTTATCATACTGCAAATGCAAAAGCATTTAATGTGATGGCAAAGGGAATCACATAATTGGCAAACATTGTCATTTTGCACATATTTGTCATTGTGTTTTAAAGGACCTTCTGCTGATGTATATTAAATGAAGGTTCTTGCATAAGAATAGGACTAATTTAATTTAGTGTTCAGATAGGGTAATACTCCTGGTTTGGCGGCTGTCTTTAGTGAATAATCTCCTGAAGGAGAATAATTCCAAGCAGATCCCTGAAAGTCATGAAGACTAAATGAATGACTGGGTATCCATACCTTCCCAGTATCTAATTCCGAGATATGCCTGAATGTCTACAGTGCTGATTTTGATGTACCTGTGGTGATGGTGTGGGCAACAAGCCCGCCACCTTCCGCTCCAGCCTATTGCCCACCTGCAGAGTCAGGTAACTCATCCATTTGACCCAAGTTATTTCTGATCTAATCCCCAGCTGTACTTCAAGCGGTGATACATCTCTTAAAGTGCAGTTGTATCTCCTACTTACAGTCTTCACTCGACAGCTGCAGAGTGAATTCAAGAACTGTCCACTGCATTCCTGATTCATCCCTGGAGGTTCTAGTACAGGGAATGACAGCAAATACTCTTTCTGTGCTCCAACTCAGAACACCAGGTCGGCACTTCTGAGGAGCAGTAGAATTAGAAAAGCACTATGGTTGATCACTTGGGTGAGAAAGGAATACAAAGCATGTCTTGTGTTTGGCATTAAATGAATCGGCTTTATCACTTTTGATATGTTCATCATCCCCATTCTCCTGCCTTCTGCTCATAACCCCTGATCTCCATATTAATCAAGAAATCCCCTTCTAACCAGATTTGTGCTTGAGGTGTTGTCACCTACAGGGTTACTGACCAAGAGCTGGATGGTGAAATAAGACTGAAGCGTTCTTTCTTAGCAAACAGAACTAGGAGCAGGAGTAAGCAATTTAGCCTCTCGAGCCTGCTCCACCATTCAAGGCGATCATGGCTGATCTCAACATGGCCTCATGTGCAATGCCCTGCCCATTCTCCATAATCCTTCAACTCATCACCAATTAAAAATCTGTCTAACTCCTCTTTAAATTTACTCACAGTCGCAGGATCCACCTAGCAAATTCCACAGATTCACAACCCTTTGGGAGAAGTAGCTTCTTCTCATCTCTGGTGTAAATTTGGTCCCCCTTATCCTGACACTAGGATCTCTTGTTCTAGAATTAGCGAGAATCCCAAGCTCCACCGCCAGGTGAAAGGTGGTTCTCCAATAAAGCAGGTAGGAATATATCTATATTGATGGCAGTACCCCATTGGTTCGAGCATTGGAGACAGCCAGCAAGATCATCAGATAGATGTTGTGTGTTGTGCAAACTGGAGCTGGTGGTTTGTGGGCCTGCTCACTCTCGGTCAGGTGGCACGATTCCTTCCCACTGCCGGGTTCACGTGGCATGCTGTTGCCTTTTCGGGTCAGTCCAGCGAAGGACAACATGGAGACAACATTCCCACAAGAGGAAGCATCCGCTCACCATCTAGACAATCCCATTATCTACTTTTTATAGAGAAATACAGCACAGAACAGGCCCTTCGGCCCACGATGTTGCGCCGAACTTTTGTCCTAGGTTAATCATAGAATTTTGGACAATTTGTCATGGCCAATCCACCCAACCTGCACATCTTTGGACTGTGGGAGGAAACCGGAGTACCCGGAGGAAACCCACGCAGTCACGGGGAGGATGTGCAGACTCCACACAGACAGTGACCCAAGTCGAAATCGAACTTGGGACCCTGGAGCTGTGAAGCAATTGTGCTATCCACAATGCTACCGTGCTGCCCTTAAGAAGTTAACCTACACTCCCTTATTCTACCCTAATCCAAGTACCTATCCAATAGCCGCTTGAAGGTCCATAAATTTTCCGACTCAACTACTACCACAGGCAGTGCATTCCATGCCCCCACTACTCTCTGGGTAAAGAACCTACCTCTGACATCCCCTCTATATCTTCCACCATTTATCTTAAATTTATGTCCCCTTGTAATGGTGTGTTCCACCTGGGGAAAAAGTCTCTGACTGTCTACTCTATCTATTCCCCTGATCATCTTATAAACCTCTATCAAGTCGCCCCTCATCCTTCTCCGTTCTAATGAGAAAAGGCCTAACACCCTCAATCTTTCCTCGTATGACCTACTCTCCATTCCAGGCAACATCCTGGTAAATCTCCTTTGCACCTTTTCCAAAGCTTCCACATCCTTCCTAAAATGAGGTGACCAGAACTGCACACAGTACTCCAAATGTGGCCTGACCAAGGTTTTGTACAGCTGCATCATCACCTCACGGCTCTTAAATTCAATCCCTCTGCTAATGAACGCTAGCACACCATAGGCCTTCTTCACAGCTCTATCCACTTGAGTGGCAACTTTCAAAGAACAATGAACATAGACCCCAAGATCTCTCTGCTCCTCCACATTGCCAAGAACCCTACCATTAACCCTGTATTCCGCATTCAGATTTGTCCTTCCAAAATGGACAACCTCACACTTGTCAGGGTTAAACTCCATCTGCCACTTCTCAGCCCAGCTCTGCATTCTATCTATGTCTCTTTGAAGCCGACAACAGCCCTCCTCACTATCCACAACTCCACCAATCTTCGTATCATCTGCAAATTTACTGACCCACCCTTCAACTCCCTCATCCAAGTCGTTAATGAAAATCACAAACAGCAGAGGACCCAGAACTGATCCCTGCGGTACGCCACTGATAACTGGGCTCCAGGCTGAATATTTGCCATCCACCACAACTCTCTGTCTTCTATCGGTTAGCCAGTTTGTTATCCAACTGGCCAAATTTCCCACTATCCCATGCCTCCTTACTTTCTGCATAAGCCTACCATGGGGAACCTTATCAAATGCCTTACTAAAATCCATGTACACTACATCCACTGCTTTACCTTCATCCACATGCTTGGTCACCTCCTCAAAGAATTCAATAAGACTTGTAAGGCAAGACCTACCCCTCACAAATCCGTGCTGACTATCCCTAATCAAGCAATGCCTTTCCAGATGCTCAGAAATCCTATCCCTCAGTACCCTTTCCATTACTTTGCCTACCACCGAAGTAAGACTAACTGGCCTGTAATTCCCAGGGTTATCCCTATTCCCTTTTTTGAACAGGGGCACGACATTCGCCACTCTCCAATCCTCTGGTACCACCCCTGTTGACAGCGAGGACGAAAAGATCATTGCCAACGGCTCTGCAATTTCATTTCTTGCTTCCCAGAGAATCCTTGGATATATCCCGTCAGGCCCGGGGGACTTGTCTATCCTCAAGTTTTTCAAAACGCGCAACACATCTTCCTTCCTGACAAGTATCTCCTCAAGCTTATCAGTCTGCTTCACGCTGTCCTCTCCAACAATATGGCCCCTCTCATTTGTAAATACTGAAGAAAAATACTTGTTCAAGACCTCTCCTATCTCTTCAGACTCAATACACAATCTCCCGCTACTGTCCTTAATCGGACCTACTCTCACTCTAGTCATTCTCATATTTCTCACGTATGTGTAAAAGGCCTTGGGGTTTTCCTTGATCCTACCCGCCAAAGATTTTTCATGCCCTCTCTTAGCTCTCCTAATCCCTTTCTTCAGTTCCTTCCTGGCTATCTTGTATCCCTCCAGCGCCCTGTCTGAACCTTGTTTCTTCAGCCTTACATAAGTCTCCTTCTTCCTCTTAACAAGACATTCAACCTCTCTTGTCAACCATGGTTCCCTCACTCGACCATCTCTTCCCTGCCTGACAGGGACATACATATCAAAGACACGCAGTACCTGATCCTTGAACAAGTTCCACATTTCACTTGTGTCCTTCCCTGACAGCCTATGTTCCCAACTTCTGCACTTCAATTCTTGTCTGACAGTATTGTATTTACCCTTCCCCCAATTATAAACCTTGCCCTGTTGCTCGCACCTATCCCTCTCCATTACTAAAGTGAAAGTCACAGAATTGTGGTCACTACCTCCAAAATGCTCCCCCACTAACAAATCTATCACCTGCCCTGGTTCATTACCAAGTACTAAATCCAATATGGCCTCCCCTCTGGTCGGACAATCTACATACTGTGTTAGAAAAGCTTCCTGGACACACTGCACAAACACTACCCCATCCAAACTATTTGATCTAAAGAGTTTCCACTCAATGTTTGGGAAGTTGAAGTCGCCCATGACTACTACCCTGTGACTTCTGCACCTTTCCAGAATCTGTTTCCCAATCTGTTCCTCCACATCTCTGCTGCTATTGGGGGGCCTATAGAACACTCCCAACAAGGTGACTGCTCCTTTCCTATTTCTAACTTCAACCCATATTACCTCAGTAGGCAGATCCCCCTCGAACTGCCTTTCTGCAGCTGTTATACTATCTCTAATTAACAATGCCACCCCCCCACCTCTTTTACCATCCTCCCTAATCTTGTTGAAACATCTATAACCAGGGACCTCCAACAACCATTTCTGCCCCTCTTCTATCCAAGTTTCCGTGATGGCCACCACATCGTAGTCCCAAGTACCGATCCATGCATTAAGTTCACCCACCTTATTCCTGATGCTTCTTGCATTAAAGTATACACACTTCAACCCATCTCCTTGCCTGCAAGTACTCTCCTTTGTCATTGTTACCTTCCCCACTGCATCACTACGTGCTTTGGCGTCCTGACTATCGTCTACCTTAGTTGCTGGACTACAGATCCGGTTCCCATTCCCCTGCCAAATTAGTTTAAACCCTCCCGAAGAGTACTAGAAAACCCCCCCCCAGGATATTGGTGCCCCTCTGGTTCAGATGCAACCCGTCCTGCTTGTACAGGTCCCACCTTCCCCAGAATGCGCTCCAATTATCCAAATACCTGAAGCCCTCCCTCCTACACCATTCCTGCAGCCACGTGTTCAACTGCACTCTCTCCCTATTCCTAGCCTCGCTATCACGTGGCACCGGCAACAAACCAGAGATGACAACTCTGTCTGTCCTGGCCCTTAACTTCCAGCCTAACTCCCTAAACTTGTTTATTACCTCCACACCCTTTTTCCTACCTACATCGTTGGTACCAATGTGCACCACGACTTCTGGCTGCTCACCCTCCCCCTTCAGGATCCTGAAGACACGATCAGAGACATCCCTGGCCCTGGCACCCGGGAGGCAACATACCTTTCGGGAGTCTCGCTCGCGACCACAGAATCTCCTATCTATTCCCCTAACCATTGAATCTCCTATTACTATTGCTTTTCTATGCTCCCCCCTTCCCTTCTGAGCCCCAGAGCCAGACTCAGTGCCAGAGACCTGGCCGCTGGGGCCTTCCCCCGGTAGGTCATCCCCCCCAACAGCATCCAAAACGGTATACTTGTTTTGAAGGGGAATGGCCACGAGGGATCCCTGCACTGTCTGCCTGTTAGTTTTCTTTCCCCTGACTGTAACCCAGCTACTCTTGTCCAGTACCTTTGGTGTGGCTACCTCCCTGTAACTCTTCTCTATGACCCCCTCTGCCTCCCGGATGATCCGAAGTTCATCCAGCTCCAGCTCCAGTACCTTAACACGGTCTCTGAGGAGCTGGAGTTGGGTGCACTTCCCGCAGATATAGTCAGCGGGGACACCAGTGGTATCCCTCACCACCCACATCCTACAGGAGGAGCATGCAACTGCCCTAGCCTCCATCCCCTCTTACTTTACAGACTTAGCTGCCCTGTGGACCAACTGGACCTCCGCCCTCCGACTCTGCTCCCAGTCAGCTGTACTCTAAACTCCTGGTTCCCTTCACGCTCTTTGATAAATATAGGAAATTAAATGAAAGGAGTACCTTACTCCCTCCTCACCTAACTCCCTCAGTCACCAAACTCTCACTGTAGCACTCAAATGCCACAAGCTCAGCACTCCCTCAGTCACCAAACTCTCACTGTAGCACTCAAATGCCACAAGCTCAGCACTCCCTCAGTCACCAAACTCTCACTGTAGCACTCAAATGCCACAAGCTCAGCACTCAGTGCAAACAAAGTCTGCACTGTATCTAGCCCCTATTTATACTGTGACTCTAGCTTCTAAAAACTGGCCTAATGCAATTAACTAATTAACAAGCTCCAGCTGCAAGTAAGTCCAAGTAGAACCTTGTTTAAAGCTGATTCAAAATTCACCTTCTTATAGACCAAACAGCAACTTTTAAGTTAATTAACTAAATAAAAGAAATACTAGACTTTAAATAACCCTTATACTCCCTCAGTCACCAAACTCTCACTGTAGCACTCAAATGCCACAAGCTCAGCACTCAGTGCAAGGACTGTGGCAGGAAACCGGAGCACCGGGAGGAAACCCACGCAGATACGGGGAGAATGTGCAGACTCCACACAGACAGCGACCCAAACCAGGAATCGAACCTGGGACCCTGGAGCTGTGAAGCAACTGTGCTTTTTGAAGAACTCTCGCACATTAATCTAACAAGATTCATAAAACCATGCTGACTCTGGATTTCATTTAGACTTTCCAAAAGTCCTGATATTACTTCCTTAATAATTGATTCTAACAAGTTCCTAACAACAGATGTTAAACTAACTGGTCTGTAATTTCCCACATTCTGCCTCCCTCACTTTTTGACATTAGCATTTTTCCTATCCACGGGAACCTTTCCCGTGCCCAGGGAATTTTGGAACATTATAACCAATGGATCCACTATCTCCGCTGCCACTTCCTTTAACATCCTAAGATCATAGAATTTACAGTGCAGAAGGAAGCCAATAGGCCCATCGAGTCTGCACTGGCTCTTGGAAAGAGCACCCCATTTAAGCCCACACACTTAACCTATTCCCGTAACCCAGTAACCCCACTTAACCTTTTGATCTCTAAGGGCAATTTAGCATGCCCAATCCACCTAGCCTGCACATCTTGGGACTGTGGCAGGAAACCGGAGCACCGGGAGGAAACCCACGCAGATACGGGGAGAATGTGCAGACTCCACACAGACAGCGACCCAAACCAGGAATCGAACCTGGGACCCTGGAGCTGTGAAGCAACTGTGCTACTGTGCTGCCCTAAGAGGTAGGCCATCAGGCGATGGGGACTTGTCTGCCCTCAAATCCAATAGTTGGTGAGTACTGTTTCCCCATTAATGCTGATTGTTCTCAGTTCCACCCTTTATATTACCTCTGAATTGCCCGTTCCTATAGGGATGGTGCTGGTGTCCTCCACCATGAAAACTGAAGCAAAATATTGATTTAGCACGGATTTGGGGGACGGACGGTTGGAGGGCAGCCCGGCCCCAGCAACCAGCTGCCGCCCAGATGGGTCCCAGGCTCCTGGAAGATCCATTCCCACCCATAGTGCAGGTGCAGTCAGAGACCCAGGAACTGGAAGAGGGGATGACGGCCGGCTTCCAGCATCTGTAGGCGCAGGTGGAGGAGTTCTACCGCCTGCAGGAGCAGGGAGTGGTGCCGATCATGCGTGCCACCCAAGCCGAAACAGCACAGGCGGAGGCAATGGCGGCGATAATGTCAGACATTGGTCAGGTTTTGCAAGGCCTGGGACATTCCATGCAGGCGAAGGCCATGGCCCAGGACAGGGTTGCCCACTCACAGCCATTACAGTGTGGCCCAGTCAAAGCAGGCCATTACTGAGAGCATCGGCGTCTTTGCCCAAGTGCTAGCTGCAGTCGCACAGAGCCAGAGGGAGATTGCCCACTCCCTGTGCTCTGTGGCTGCTAACATACAGACCCTGGTCGATACCAGAGCAGGCATCCAGGACTGGCAACGCCAGGTGTTTTGGGGGCCTCGGGGGTTGGCTTCGCTCGCACCTCCGTCCCCTGGAGAACCCCGGGGACCAACGGCCATCCGAGGGAGGAGGAGGTGCTGGGACCCATGCCGGTGACTCCTGAAGGGGAGGTCATGGAACACCGCAACACCTCCGAGTCCCCCCCAACCGCCCCTCCTGTCCCTGGTGCATCTAGTGGGCAGCTGGTAGAACAGGGCAGCACCATGCCACCCGGGACGTCCAGGCCTGGCTGCCCCAGGAGACGAGCGCTAACGGGGACCCTAGTCACAGGGCAGGAGTCTCAGCGATGGCGCAATCCAGATCGCGGCTCTCGATGGCCACCCGCGATCTATGGCTCTCAAGGGATTATAACAGCCGGGCATAACGCAATGGCTGAATCACACCCAGATTTTTTTTAATACATTACATTTTCTTGTGAATATTAATTGGCTAATTTGCAAATCTGAATATCAGTACTCACAAAATTAAACTGAGGCAAATGACTAAAATTACTTCAAAAATAATTTTACCTAATTTTAGGTAAGACCATTCAATACTAAAGCATTTCTCATAGATGCAGGGCCCCTGATTCTGTTAATGAACTGAAAATGCCACTTAACGATGAGAGGACAAACAGAACCAGCATGCGTTTTCTCAGCCATCACTCGTTCACACATTAGTGTTGGTTAATAAAGTGAAGATGTGTTAGTCACAATACATTTACAGTTAAAAGAAAATTTACTTCTTTAATGATGAGAAAACAAAATGGAGATATTTAGATAAAGGTTTCAATGCAACTATTGTTGATATGTGAATAACACAACAGCCTCCTGCAAAAAGCTGTATAATTCTGACTCCCACTACTGAAGCACAACTCTATCTAAGCAAATCCACCTAAAATGGTCAAACTGCTTCCAATCCAAATCAGTAAACAACAAAGGTAATTTACCTTTTGTAAGAAATTCTCTGTATTGCTTTTATGTTGGAAGGTATTTTTAATATGTCTTGTATTTCTGTTTGTGAGTGAAATGTTGTGGTGTGGATCAGTGAACACCGACTGATAGGATCGTGGAATGACAAGGACATTGGGACAAAGGAAGAAAAATTTTGATTGAAGACATCATCTTATATTGAACATCTTAAAAATAAAGACAGCTTCAACTAAACAGGGACACATGCGCACACACAGACTGTCAGGAAATGCCACTGGGGTGGCTAACCACCAGGCACCCAGTCTACAGTAACTGACCAAGACAATAGCCTCTTGGGTATGTGTGAATGGCTTTCTTCCTGTCTGACCAAGATACAGAAATCAAACCCATTTCTAGCAGGTACCTGGAACCACGCCTGCCGAGAGCAGGAAATGACCACATGACTTTACATGGCTAGGATGAGATTGAAAACCCAGTCAAATGACTCGATTTGAGACATTACCTTATATGCAGAGAGACCAGGGTCAGGAAAGGGCCTAAAGGCACTGCTCTCAAAGACATCACTGCTGCAGCCAGGAATTCGCGCAGAAGAATTCGTTCACTGGATCACCCAGGAACAAGCTTCAGCACATGGGTCTTTCTATGCAACCGGTGTTGTAAATATATATTATTGCTTAGTTGTTTAATAAAGTGGGCAGCACGGTAGCACAGTGGGCAGCACTGTTGCTTCACAGCTCCAGGGTCCCAGGTTTGATTCCCGGCTGTTAGGTGACATGGAATTCTGAATTCTCCCTCTGTGTACCCGGACAGGCGTCAGAATGTGGCAACTAGGGGCTTTTCACAGTAACTTCATTGCAGTGTTAATGTGAGCCTACTGTGACAATAAAGATTATTGAAGATTCAATTGTATCCAAAGTTGTTTTGTGTCATTGATATTCAGTGCAGTGTCTGGTATCATGTGAGAGTATCTTTAAGGAATGGGTGTTTAAGATATGTGCCTTTAAGAAATGGGTGTTTATCAGTGATGTCAGAATGTGGGTGGAGCTGGCCTGTCTGTCAGCTTTTTACTTTCATTTTAGGCTGTTTGCTGGAGAGTGTGTTTTAGTTTTGTTTTCAGAGCTGGATAGCTGCAGTCACAGCCAGAAGGTGTATTTGAATCGCTCTCTGTAATCTAAATAATGTAAATCGATCGTTTGGTGATTTAAAACTAATAACAGCTCTCAGTAGTGACTTCAACCTGATGTGCTTCTGTTGGAAGGTTTTTTTTTAAAGTTTTATGGATGCTAAAAGGAAACTAAGAATTACTTAGTGTTGTATTCTTTGGGGGTTGTATTTGAATTAATGGTTGCTAAGATGTTCACTGTATGTTTTAAAAAGGTTAACTTGAGTTCATAGAATAAACATTGTTTTGCTTAAAAAAATACTTTTCTATTTCGGCTGTACCGCACCTGTAGAGTGGGCTGTGTACTCTCCATACCACAATCTATTAAAGGTTGTGGGTCAGGTGAACTCCATGATACACTTTGGGGTTCTTTGAACCCTGGCCCATAATACTGGACATTAGGGGGTAGTGAGACCCCCTGTTTAAAAATCTTGCACTTTCTCATAAATGATGTGGTGTAAGATATCATTTTATCAAACAGTGCACCGGTTTTCATAAGAGCTTGGAATTCTGCTGCTGCACATGACATGGTTCCAAAGTCTAATTTTGGTAAGTGATCAGCCCCATATGTATCATGCCCTGTGTCCAAATAGAAATCTCCTTGTAATGTAATTTTACCAATGCATTCACATTGTTGGGGACTATAACAAGAATTACATTTTTTAAATGATTGCATGGTTCTGTAGAGTCTGCTCATGCACCAGAGTACATTGGATTGCCTAAGCACGGAGCATCCAGAGAAAAATCAGCAAAGGAGGATCATATGCCTGTAAGCAGTGGTGGACTGGGTCTAAAAATATTGGCTGCCAGGAGACAAAGGGGGCCCACCCACAACTACAATGCCATCATATATTTGATATGGGGGCCCACTTCATCAGGGGCCCACTTGCCATCGGGCAAGCTGACACCCTGGCCAGTCCGCCACTGCCTGTAAGGGAATCTTTATGATTTTCTGTTCATTGGGTGACATCCTTTCTGGCCTGTTATTTCCTATCTGATTTGCCACTCTTCTTTGCAATCTCGTGCAACCTAGGTGCAGGAAGAGGAAAGTCTGGCCCATGTATTCAATAGTGGGTACAGCTGAGTGATCCAAATTCTTTCAAATGTCATCCGGTTTTTAAAGCAATGAGCTATTTAATGTTTCATACACTGTCCCTGATAATGTAACTTCCTTTTTTAGTTCTATACTGAGACCTGTTTGACAAAATAAAATGGCAGCATTCTGAAATGATCTCATTGTTGCCGATGAAAGATCACATGCAAAATTTTAGCCTGACTTATGCTTTCATGTAAATAGGTCACTTTACAATGCTAAGCTAGTGAGAAAGCAGCTGTGTAAGGAGGAAGACCGGGTTAACATTTGAGAATGACGATCCCTTGTCCGATGAAGGGTCATTGACTTGAAACATGAACTTTAACTTTCTCTCTCCACAGAGGCTGCCTGACCTGCTGAGAGTTTCCAGAACCTTCTGCTTTTATTTCAGATTGTGCACCCCTCTGAAGTATTTTTCTTTTTGTTTTAATTATATGCATGCTGAACTTGTAATACTTTTCCAACAAATGTTTTTTTCTTTAATTTCAAACTTGAAACATTCACATTTTATGTTACTTTATTGCTGAGCCTTTGCTCATAGAATCGTAGGGGGTCAGTTTAACCTGGTAGAGCAGATGACCCACTCTCTGTAGAATTCACCAATTGTATTTGGGATGAAAAGTTCAATGTTCCAATGACCATATAGAAAGAAATTTTACAAGTTCTCTTTTTGTACAAATCCTCAGTCTGAATCCTTCTGTTACCAATCGCCCAAGTGGAAGTAATAATTTGTTATTTGCCTTCAAAACTTAAATATCTCGATTAGATTTCTCCTTAACGTTTATCATTGGAGGAGAAGATTTCTTTCAAGCTTGTCTCCGTAACTTCAATCTTGCATTCCTGGCATCATTCTTGTGAATCTTTGTTGCACACTTTCTATCAGAATAACACCCTTCCTAGAATGGACTGTACACCATTCCTTCTGGCCCTGCCCAGTGTTCTGTGTGAATTCATCAACATTTCTGTGCTTTTATATTCAATGTCCCTGTATAAAGCTCAGAATCCTATTTATTATAAATGATACATTAGAAAGTGTATAAGGTTTCCATGAAATTATTTCGGACTTTTGAATGGATTATCCTATAGGATATTTAAAATATGCAGTGGAAAAATAGTTTCTTGTTTTCTCCACCACCGTCCACCCCCCCCCCCCCCCCCCCACCCCTCCCCATCATATTTTGTTTTAAAAGCACATTTTCTAATGGGCTAACATATAAATTGTCGTACATGCAATATGCAGAAGCATCTGCCCAATGATTACTTGAAGAAGTTTGACAGACTTTCCACGTACTTTGCTATCGGCTCTGATTGGTATGCATCATTTTGTTTCTTTCATTAATGCCTGCTGCCACTCTGGATGCTAAGATGAACAATAGCAGGAGCCTGTGAAGATCAATACCAGATTGCTGATAGTGCCCATCCATTCGAAGACTAGATTACGTGATAAATGGTGCGGTCCATATGTTTTGACATTTGTTGTTCATAGAGCCCACACGAAACCCGCAGTGCTATGGGCCCATCATAAGAAGCAGAGTCAAGAAAAAACAGAATATTTCCTTTTATTGCTAGGAAATTGCATCTTCCAGCTTTTCAGCCAACATGAATAATATTTCATTTATTAAAATCAGTGCATCAAAAGCATGTGGAAAATTGCTGTAAGCTTTTATTTCATATGGGTAGCACAGCTAATGAGCATATCTCTTGTTTTTGAGTGTGCTAATTAAAGAAATGTAATTGCTAATATGGCTGCTGTAGTTATAAGCAATTTCATTCTTCATTTATTCTTGGCAGCTTAAACAAAAAAACATCCAAATAAATTCCCTGCACAGCAAAGTAACATCAATTTTTTTTTTAAAAACCGGCATCATTTAATTTAAACTGAGCATCAGAATATTTCTGTTGTAATCTCTGTGTTTAATATTTATCAAGTCATACAATTGAGAAAAATAAAATATAAATGATACTAAATAGCTGTTCTGTCATTTGTGAAAAAGTATGGGAAAGATCTGGATAATGGTCCACATAGGTGTCTGTTATATTCAGTGAAGAATCTCTGATCAGTATTTACAAAAGTACTTTTGCAAAAAAAAAAATCTGTGCAAGGAATAAATCCACAGATCAGTTCTTATTAAAAAGAAACTGAAAAATATTCTGATGTTGTGTTATTAAGATTGTATCAGGAAATTGCAAACAAGTAGATACAAAATGAACACTGCTCTGCATTTATTTACATTACAACTGGAGAAAAAAATGGTGGACTGCAAGAATTGATTGATCCATTTCATAATGTGGTGCTTTACCCAATGCGTGTTTTGTACTAAACACTTGGGGCAACATAATTTTTCCTGATTTGTAGGTGGAAATGTTCTTTTGTGTAGCCGGTATATTACAAAGAAAGAGTTTATAATTTCACTACACCATCCACACAAAGTAAACCTTCACCTCCAGAGATAAAAGCAATTAATTTGTTTATTCCCATAAATGTTTATTTCCATCACTATCTCTTCCGCAACATCTTCTAAGCCGACAACTTCTACCATCTAGAAAGGTATTGAGTTGGAATGCTATCCGTTCTAAGTTCCCCTCTAACTCACATGCCATCCAGGCTTGGACATATTTTGGCTTTGCGTTATTGCTGGATCAAAATTGTCAAAAAGATAGCGAGCATGAAGTGCTTAGATTTTGAAGGCAGATTTAATTTTTGTTAAGGGCACTCACACTGATGAACCTCAGCCACTTATTGTTGGTTTTGAGCCTTCTGGATAATATGAGTTCTTGTATGGATGACCTGCAATTAATGGAACACTTTCTTACCCCTCAAAGGTTCTCCATAATCTAGAAGACTCAAGTCAAGAGTGTAGTGGAATACTCACCTTTCGCCTAGATGAGAGCAAGACTTGAGTAACCTTGCCACAGAATTCAACCAGACCCTCCACCGCCAATGCACTGTATGATCCACAGGATGCACTGTAGCACCTCTAAGTTTTCTTCGACATTGCCTTCCACTGCTGCAATTGCAGAGAAAGGCATTTCATGAGAATGCCATCTCTTCCAAGTCACACACCACCCAGACTTGGACATATATCTTTGCTCTTTGTTGTTACTGGGTCAATATACTAGAATCCAACATGGAATAATCATCACAAGGGTGCAGCACTTTAAGGAGAAGACCCACTACCAGCATCACAGGGCAGCTTGGAATAAATAGCTCGTAAACATAGACTTGTCTGCATTACCGACATGCTGAGAAAACATTTTAAGAAATGTAAAGGAGATATCAATGGCATGAGTGGAAAAACTACATGGGCTTGATTTTGATCTTAGCTGGAAGACCACAGATATCTTCATAATGAATAATAATATTGATAATTATGAGGTAAGCTGCCATTTACATGACTGAGAAAAGCAACTGATTGACAACATAGGCCATGTGTGTCAACATGTCGAGGTTACTAGATCATATATTGGAGCCAAATGTACAATCGATGCATCAGAATGTGTTTCGGAAAGGGACCAAATCAGACATTGTGAATATAAATTTTCATCTCATTCTTTGCAATCTACAGCAGAGGGTGCTGGAAGCTGAGGCTCAGTGATCCAACGTCACATTTTATTCTCCCAGTCTCAGAAATGCCAAGAAATGATGGCCTGGTCAGGAAGGTCACCACCTTGTGGTGAGTTTGATATCATTGAACTCATATATATGATTTTGTCTTTGAAATGGATACATTTTTTAGCATGAGTGTATTGCAGGCTTTATTCTGGAGTATCCCTTGAAGTGATCAAACCTGTCTTTTATACTGAAAATGCTGAAATAATGACCACACACTGCTGTGTTTCACCAACATTTAAAAATGTTAAGTGTAATGGGGTCATGCTTTCAATGTACTGCGAACGGGTCAAATGGCATTTATGCTGCTATATCCATCATTATCAATCCTAACTATCCTGAGCTTTCATATTCCTTAGATGTGAAATGATTGTTTCCATGCACTTCCTACAATGATTATGCTTCCAGAAACACAGGGCCAAAATGCTGAACAAAAAGACTGCTTGATACAAAGGTCATTTGTGAGAAAGGATTTCAGAACCCACGAAGACTCGACTTGCAGAGCAGACATATGGGTTAAAGTTTATTGTTCAGCCATGCTGTAATCACACAGCCAGTGTCATCCATCACTGACCATTTCTCAATCAAAGAATATGGTTAAATAGTTTTGAACCTTTAGCTCACTGAAGCAACAGAATTTCTAATGCCTGCGTATCAATCACTTGAAACTTTGTTTCGAAAGTAGTAGTTAAACGATATTTAGGAATGTTAAGCTCATAATGACCTTAATTACTCAAATGGTTAATTTTTTACTATGATTTTGCTAAAATTGTTTTCAAGCAGTTGGTTTTGTGCTTTCCTTGTGTGTAAGTTGTAAGGGACAATTGGGTTGTTTTGTCAATTTTTAAAAATTCTCCTTTTTCACATTTTCTCCTAAATTTACACCCACCAACAATAAAACAATAATCAGTAACAAATATGTCAATCCCCATATCAATAACAATGATCCTATCCTCCTACCAAACTCCAAACATTAGCCCGCATGTTCACACAAACAAATGACAAAAAGGAATTAGGGATTACCCATAGTCGCCGTTAACACACACAGCCCCCCTCCCCCAACCCTCCCAAACACACGCCCCACCTAATGTTCGATGTTATCCAGTTCTTGAAAGTGCATAATGAATAATGCCCATGACTTGCAGAACCGCTCCATCCTTCCCCTCAGTTCAAACTTAACCTTCTCAAGAGTCAAGAATTCCAACAGGTCCCCCCACCACGCCAGGGAACAGGGTAGAGAGGCTGCCCTCCAACCCATTAGGATCCGCCTTCGGGCGATCAACGAGGCGAAGGCGACGATATCTGCCTCCGCACCCGTTTCCAACCTTGGCTGGTCCGACACCCCGAATATGGCCTCCCGGGGGCCCGGGTCCAGTTTCAACGACAATTGGGTTTGTATGCTTTTGTGCATCCTGTTGTCTCTGAATGTACATTTAAAATGGAATTTTGGATCTGTACTCAAGTAGGTTTTCGCAAACTATCATCCTTTGAAAAAGTAGATTTTAAAAAAAATAGCTGCATTTGTTCTCAGGATGTGGGAGACAGTGAAAATATCACATTTGTTTCCCATACCTGGTTACCCTGGGAAGTGGTGATGGGCCTTCTCCTTGAACAACCTAGCCAGTACGCAGGAAAGGAGCTATTTGTTTAAAGTTAGGAGCAATCGGAGGTGATGTTCCAGTGACATTGAGGCTCTTGTCCGGCTCAATGGTGGACATTGCAAAAGTGGGGGGAGGTGCTGTTGAAGTGACCTTGGTGAGTTGTTGCAGTAGATCTTGTAGATCCTGTGAATATTGCAACCACAGTGCACCAGAGGGAGTGCTATTCATTGCCAGGGGCTTGGATCAAACAAGCTGAGCTGTCCTGAATACGTTTGAGCTCCTTGCCCATTGTGGCTGCACTCATGCAGAAAGAGTGGTGAGTATCTCAGCATGTCCTGTATTTGGTGGTTCCACAAAGAAGTCAGGTGGTGAGCCAGCCATCATGGAATACCCGGGCCCAGAGTTCTACGACGTTGGGCTGAATCAGGAGGCATTTAAAAATGGAGGATCGGGTCCGATTCCAGGATTTCAGCCCCATTCCTATTTCCAGCAATTTTTGCATGAGGGGATGTCATAACCCCCATGAGGCCCACTGGGAAATTATTATAAATTTCCCTGTGAAGCCCGTGGACTACGAGCTTCCCAGGTAGTTAAACCGAGCATAAAAGCTTGCCCGAGCAAGTCGGTTGTCCCAACGGAGACGGTGATTGTAGATAGTTACTGCCTTGGGCATGTTTAAAGTAAAATAAATCTTTATCCTCCCTACCACTGGCTTTCGGTGTCATTATACTGCTGACATGGAAAATTGATAATGCAGACTCGGTTTTCAAGATCCCCAGCAACATGAGGGTTTAAGGTTCAAAGATGCTAATATTTGCTAAGCTAGAGGCCTTTGACACAGGTCTGGAAGATTGGGGCCAATACGCAGAATGTATGAGGTAATTTTGGGGGAAGACTGGCAAAAAATGATTCACCTGACAACCTTTGGGGCCCAAACCTTTGGGATCATAAAGAGCCTTACCTACCCAGCTGCTCCGGATTCCAAGTCATTCGATGCACTAGTGAGCCAGTGACTGACTTTCTGACCCGCCTCAGGCAGCTGGCGAAGCACCACGGGTTTGGGCCGTCCCTTTTGGAAATGTTGAGGACTCGCCTTGTTTGTGGAATAAATAACATGGCCACACAAAAGAATCTGGTGACGGAGTCCACATTGGACTTAAAACAGGCCTTGAATTAACACTATCCTGTGAAAATGCAGATAAAGGACCTTCAGGGAAATCTGCCGTCCTTACCTGGTCAGGCCTACACGTGACTCCAGACCCACAGCAAGGTGGATGACTCTTAACTGCCCCCTCAAGGGCAATTAGGGAGGGGCAATAAATGCCAGCAATGCCCACATCCTATAAACAAACAAAAAAAACCTAAGAAAGACAATATGATGTAGCTCAACTGCACCATGACCTCAAAGGCGGCATCGATCCAGGTCACATTACAGGTGAACAGACACCATCTCCATTGTTAACCAGCAGATTTTTTGCCGGCTTTGTACAGGGACCAAGCCAGGTTGGTGACCTACACAGGCAAACCGCTGTACATTGTGGGGACCACCGTGACCCTGGTGACACACCAACAGCAAACGGTCAGGCTACCCTTAGTTGTGGTGCAGGGACCAGAGCCAAATCTGCTGGGGCGTGACTGGTTACGGTAAGTCCTCTGTTTCGATTGGCAGAAGATTTTCCAGATGGGCACTGGAAACTTGTATGAAGTCCTGGGCAGATATCCAGCAGAGTTGTGGGAGGGCCTGGGCAGAATAAGGGGGGAACCAAGGCTCGCATCGATGTGGACCCAGAGGTTCAACCCAGATATTCAGGGCACAGCCTTACTGCTAAAGTGGATGCAGAGCTGCAGCGCCTAAAGGATCTTGGAATTATATGCCCAGTATGGTATGCGGGTGGGCCGCACACGTAATGCTGGTTATGAAGCCAGACAAGTCTGTCTGACTCTGTGGAGATTAAAAATTCACAGTGAACAGGGCTTCTCAGCTGGATTGCTACCCGAAGCCAAGGGTAGAAGACCTACACGCGAAACTGGCTGGAGGGTGTTCCTTTACAAAGCTTGATATGAGCCATGCCTATTTGCAGGTGGAACTGGAATCTGCATCCAGGAAATACTCAATGATAAACATCCACAGAGGGTTATTTAAGTACACTCACCTCCTGCTCAAGGTCTTGTCAGCCTGGCCATCTTCCAAATTGTAATGGAAGGCGTTCTTCAAGGACTGCCAAAAGTAGCAATATACTTGGACGATGCGCTCATCACGGGTACCACTGACAAGGAGCACATGGAAAACCTGCAGGAAGTGCTCAGGCCCTGCTGAACAGAAGCAAATACACGTTCAGAGCAAAGGCAGTAACGTACTTTTCGAATAACTTCTCGTGGATCTCGAATAACGATGAGTCAGAATACAGGAGGGAGATAGCGAATCTACAATCTCTCCCTCAATGCCACCAAAACTAAAGAGCTGGTCATTGACTTCAGGAAGCAAAGTACTGAACACACCCCTGTCAGCATCAACGGGGCCGAGGTGGAGATGGCTAGCAGTTTCAAATTCCTAGGGGTGCACATCTCCAAAAATCTGTCCTGGTCCACCCACGTCGACGCTACCACGAAGAAAGTACAACAGCGCCTATACTTCCTCAGGAAACTAAGGAAATTCGGCATGTCTACATTACAAAGAACAAAGAAAAGCACAACACAGGAACAGGCCCTGCGGCCCGTCAAGCCCGTGTCGACCATGCTGCCCGACTAAACTACACCTCTCACCAACTTTTACAGAAGCACTATAGAAAGCATCCTATCTGGCTGCATTACAGCCTGATAAGGCAACTGCTCGGCTCAAGACCACAAGAAACTTCAGAGTCGTGAACACAGCCCAGTCCATCACAAAACCTGCCCCCCATCCATTGACTCCATCTACATCTCCCGCTGCCCAGGAAAGCTGGCAACATAATCAAAGACCCCTCCCACCCGGCTTACTCACTCTTCCAACTTCTTCCATGGGGCAGGAGATACAAAAGTCTGAGAACACGCATGAACAGACTCAAAAATAGCTTCTTCCCCGCTGTTACCAGAGTCCTTAACGACCCTCCTATGGACTGACATGATTAACACTACACCGCTATATGCTTCACCCGATGCCGGTGTTTATGCAGTTACATTGTGTACCTTGTGTTGCCCTATTATGTATTTTCTTTTCTTTTCTTTTATTTTCATGTACTTAATATCTGTTGAGTTGCTCGTAGAAAAATGCTTTTCACTGTTCCTCGGAACATAGAACATAGAACATAGAACAGTACAGCACAGAACAGGCCCTTCGGCCCTCGATGTTGTGCCGAGCAATGATCACCCTACTCAAACCCACGTATCCACCCTATACCCGTAACCCAACCCCCCCCCCTTTAATCTTACTTTTTAGGACACTACGGGCAATTTAGCATGGCCAATCCACCTAACCCGCACATCTTTGGACTGTGGGAGGAAACCGGAGCACCCGGAGGAAACCCACGCACACACGGGGAGGACGTGCAGACTCCGCACAGACAGTGACCCAGCCGGGAACTGAACCTGGGACCCTGGAGCTGTGACAATAAACAAAATCCAAAGTATTTGGGGTACAGGGTGGACAGAGATGGCCTGCGCCCTGTGAAGGAGAAGGTTCAGGTCATGAAAGGGGCCACAACTCTGAGGAATGCTGCTGAACTCTGGTAATTTTTCAGCCGAATGAATTATTCTGGAAATTCATCTCAAACCTGCCCACTCTCTTGGCATCCTTTCACATACCGCTTAAGAAGAACCAAAGGTGGGTTTGGGGTGCATCACAGGAAGAAGCACTCGCCGGGGTGAAGAAGCGTCTGTCTTGCCACTCCTCACCCATTAGCATAGAATTATAGAATCCCTACAGTGCAGAAGGAGGCCATTCCGCTGTAACTGTCTAGTGGATGGAAGCCCACCCAGCTGGGGCTCGTTCAACCGTGTATAAAAGCTGGCCGGAGCAGGGACCGGCATGTCGGTTGTTCCAACGGGGACTGTGATTGTAGATAGCTACTGCTCTGTAAAGACCTGGGTCAGGATTCTCCAAAATCCCGGCCAAGTGTTGACGCTGGCGTAAACACCTGAGTGGTGCACATCGGCGTCAACAGGCCTCCTGGCCCAGCGGCCCTCAGGGTGCCAGCACAGCGCCGGAGTGGTACACGGCTCTGCACTGCCGGTGCGGGTCCGTACATGCGCGCGACAGCCGTCCCTGCGTCGGTGCATGCGCATGGTGGCCGTTTCCACGCCGGCACCGTGCAACATGGCGGTATCCTACAGCGGACCCACGCAGAAGGAGGTAGGCACCCTCCAGATTGCGGGCTCCAACCGATTGGTAGCTCCCGATTGCGGGCCCCAGAGTCTGATCCCCTCGCCCCTCACCTGAACAGCCACCGCAGCTGTGGGTCCGAGCTCCCGCCGGGTGTACCAGGTTGGAACCATACCGGCAGGACTCAGCAGAACTCAACAGGAATTCGGCCAGTCGACCACGGAGAACCGCCACGGGGGCGATTGCCGCTGATTTTCTGGTTACCGGACAATCACGTCCCAGCGTCGGAGTGCCGTGGCAGGAATTTCCCGCGTCACCGGCGATTCTCCGATCCAGCGCGGGCTCGGAGAATCCCGGCCCTGATGTTTAAAGCAAAATAAATCTTTATCCTTCCGACCGCTGGCTTCCTTTGTCATTAAAGTGGGATAAGGGTGCAGATGGCCAGCCCGCATGCAACACCCACTTCCTTGCCAGGTCCATTGTAGGGTTGGGCATTTCAAGCCCTCCGGCAATTGTAATAGAGCGGGGTCTATTCTGTTAGTGCCGGTGGTTCACGGCATCACAGAGGAACAGTGAACTGCAAGGAAACCTCAGTCCCAAGTCTGGAACCTGAAAATAAGCAACCCTTTAATATTCCCTTTGAAACACCTTGCCCCTCTTACCTTCTCATACAGCCGGTTATCAATCACAACCCTTCATAGTATCACTAATGTAGGTTATCTCCTTCCCCGGGACTGCTACTTAACCCTTGTGGTTTGGAGGTCTACGCTGGATATCAATGACTCAATATACACTTACTTGTATTACAAACAACACTTTTATTACCCTAAATCCCTTAGCAAATAAATCAATATCAATGTAAAAATACTGGTACAAATATCTGCAAATACATACTTACAAAGTGGTTGCTTGGTTTCTTGAGAGACAAGATCAGGTGGTTGAACTGGTCCTGTTGTGTAACTTCCATTGATAGCTGACCAAGCCATCCTCCCTTATGAATGGAGTCACAATTGTCCTGAAAATGTTGTTTATATATCCTGCTGTCGGACCTGCATACTACATTTGCAGCTTTATCACTTTCCCATTGGTAAAGGGCTTTCAGCCTCACATTATCCCCCGCCCAACCCTCCAATGAGATGATGGGTTCTTGGGGTCATCATAACTGCCCACATCCTGAGTGCAGCATTCAATCCATACTGAGTGGGTCCTTTGCCCCAGGGCTCTGAGCATCCATGTGCTGTTTGACTCATTTCTGTCCACATGCCAGGGCATGTTCTCTCTCTCTGTCTGGTCTTGTGTACCTCTTCTAGTTATTGCCTGTCCACAACCTAACCCTCTTTGCATCAGGTCCACCAAGCAACCATTTGATGTTGTGCAAAAAATACATTATTCGATCTGTAATACTATGTTTAGTATAACTTCTGCAAAAAAAATACATCAATTGTTTCAAGAAATAAAATGTGAGTCAAAGAAACAAAGCAAAAAATATCAATATCAACATCTGTAATAGCAAATGCCGGTCAAGTTTCACTCTGATAATTTCATTGCAATCATACTGTTTTTTAAATTGCAGAAAGGTCAGTGGTTAATACTTTAATTCCAACAATACCAAAAAACTGTTATTCACTTCATACCATTTTATTGTTGTAAATAAACACGCAGGTAATGAATAAACCTTTCAAAGAACGATCAGGTTAAGATTTCAATCAAACAAAGCTATCACTCCCTGAAAGCTAAATTAAGATTGGTAAAAGAGAACGTGTGATCATCTTTTCAACCCACTTTTGTTGATACTATTGTCAGATGGCCTACTTATGAATGCCTAGCCAAGGTCCAAGGTTGGCTAATGTATTTAACCCTGTAGCCAAAGATGGTGCAGCTTGCAGTGGACAAATAGTTTTGTTTGATTGACATCTTTACTACCTTACAATAACCTGATTTTTCTTTAAAGAGATTTTTCAACACCTGTGTGTTTATTTATTTACCCAAATTTAAGGAGTGTGAAGTAAATAAAAGCTTAAGCTATTAATATCATGAAAGGCTGTGTTTGACTGATAGGTTTTAAGAGGCTGTAAGTTGATCAGTCTTTTTACAGTGCAGAAGGAGACCATTCGTTCCATCGGATCTGCACTACGTAAACCCACACTACTTAAACCCACACCTCCATCCCATCCCGTACCCCAGTAACCCCACCTAACCTTTAGGGCACAAAGGAATAATTTAACATGACCAATCCACCTAACCTGCACATCTTTGGACTGTGGGAGGAAACCTGCGTACCCGGAGGAAACCCACGGAGACACGGGGAGAAAGTGAAAACTCCACATAGACAGTCACCCGAGGCTGAAATTAAACCCGGAACCCTGGAGCTGTGAGGCAGCAGTGCTAACCAATGTGCCGCCCCAGTTGTTCAAAGCTTATTTGGTTATCATGTCAATTTCAGGAGACCTTCAAAGACCTGCCAGACTTTCCAATAGTTCATTTGTTCTTTTCATGGTGGTTGTGGGAAGACTGGGTAAGGAGGATACACAGAGGCATGGAGATGATATGGGAGATAAGAGGAGGCATACAGAGGGAATGGAAGATGTGAAGGGAAATGGAGGAGGCATGGGAGGACTAAGCCTGGGTGTGGGGGGGTGAGAGGGAGGTGAAGGCTTGAGGGCGTAACTATCATGATTGTTACTGGGCCAATATTCCAACAGATTGAGATGAGTCTTCGAACCTGTCGGTCTTGCCATTTTCCCGCTCCCATTGCCGCCTCAGGCTTGCCTCTAAGGGTGGTGAGCTTGATTCCATCCCGTCCCAGCCTCCCGGGAATGAAAATGTGGAAGGTGTGGGTCTCCTTAATAGAGACGTATTTCTGCAGCCCGGAACTTATCTGATCCTGATTACCATTCCTTCACAAAAATCTAGCTCCCAGCCTTTGAACTGCTCAAAGCCACAGTGTTGATACAGCTTGTGTGATTCAGCATCAGGTCAATGGTGATGCCCAAAATGTCGTTGGTCGTGAACTTGGTATTGGAAGTGATATTAATTGTGTTATTTCAGGCAGGAGAACGCTGGGCTTTCTCTGTTTTTGGGATAGTCTTGCATCTAGGTAGTATGAATGTTATTTGTCAGACGCAGCCCGTGGTATAGGCTGGAGTATTATACTTGTTTATTGAAATTGTGGTTATGTGATTTGTGTTGGTCACCCTTACAATATCCTTTCCCCAATAAAATGTAACAGTTCATTTATTAGCACTGAGGATAGTGATCAGTAACAACAGACATTTAAATTGAACTGAAACCACTCTAACATCTTTTAGTTGCCTTGGTGGAATAATGCATTGGTGAACTAATACAGAGTGTCACAAATTGTTCACGTAAGGGGATGTAGGGTGCTTCAGTACAGTGAGGGGAGTAATCATTTAACAAATCAATATGACGTGCTGCTTACTGCCTGTTTGCAGAGATTTGTACTAGTGTAATAAGCCTACATTCCTCCTGCAATATGCCTGATTTTGGAGCAGTAATTGGATGGGCATGGGTAGAATGTGGCATTGTAATCAGTGAGGCAAGATTCCTACCCATTTTAGTGCCCAGCTGATTTCCTGCCACAGTTTCAGGTACAGTGAAGGCACAATGACTATCATATGTCTGTTTTTTCTTTATTTTCTTCTCCGCAACCTCTGTTCCTCCAGGCCATTAAGGTACACGGATAAAGTTAGAGTCGAGAGACACAAAGCATTGTACTGAAATCAGAAGCCGATCTTGCCCACCATCCTACTACAAAACAATTGAAAACAAATGCTCCCTTCATTACAGACAGCTATAGTTGACAGGAAAGAATACCACTTGATGTGTAGCTAGTTTGTGATCGGTAGTAACTAATCACACAAGTGAATATTCACTGCCCTGGCAGCTTCCATAATCCCCACAACAGTGAAAGACATTAAACTGATTCAACATCAAGGCAATCTTGGTGTGTCATCAGAGACATCTAAATCAAATTGTTTATTGTCTCCAATTGTCTTGATCCAGCACTGTCATAATAATTGAATGTGGCCAACATAGAATTTGGGGCATGGTCAATTTATGTTAATTTCCCCCTGCCTCTTTTTCTGCACATAATTAGCACTCAAATCTTTCCTTCTCTAGTTCCCAACAAGTTTTGAGTAAGCAGGAGACACTTTGCAGTGCAGTAAAGGGAACAGACTTCATTAATGAAGACCACAATGATTGGCGTAATTAGGGTTAGGGTTAGCGTAATCATATATAGAGAGAAGCTTTTCAATTCAGTTACTTCTTAAGTTCCCTGAAAACATATTAAAAACCATCCTCCTTTATACACATTGTGCGTGTGTGACTGGCAGGCCCGGATACGGGAGTGCCTTTGGCCACAATGGCAACTGATATGAAATTTCACGCTGTCTGGTAATTAAGGGTTGGCCAGTGTGAGATCTATACATAGACTCAGCGCTGCCAGTGGGGATGGGAACTTGTCAGGCATGGGGTCCAATGGGAACCTGGAGAGGGCTTAAAGTAGAGCAGAGGCATTTCCCTGAAGGCTGACAGGAGTTGGTGAGGAGCCTCAGGGAGCGGTCAAGGGTAGAATCTAAAATCTAGCAGCAATTATAATCTCAGCACCTACCGTGCATGCCAAGTAGGAGGGCAATGCCAGTGGGCACTCTGCCCCCCCCCCCTTGCTTCACGGATGAGTGCCTGTACACTCCAGTGGAGGCAGTGAGTGCCAGGCAGGACAGACTAACATCGCAGGGTGGCAGGAGCAGAACATCACACCAGACAAAGAAGGCCTGGTCAGAGGTGGAAGCCAGGTCAGCGGGCATGAGGCGATGTAGGTACACCCATAGTGCTGTTAGGAAGAGAGTTCCAAGATATTGACTCGCAGATGTGAAGGAATGGCGGTATATTTACAAGTAAGGATTGTTTGTTAGTTGGAGAGCAACTTGCAGGTGTTGCCGTTCCCATACCAACCCTTGCCCTTCTAGATGGTGTGGTTCACAGGTTTGCAAGGTGCTATTGAAGAAACCTTGACAAGTTGCTGAGGAGTATCTTGTACAGGGCACACTATGCTGCCACTGTGTGCTGGTGATGAAGGGAGTGAATGTTTAAGATGGTGGATGGGCTGCTGATCAAGCAGGTTAATATGTCTTGGGTGATGTTAAGCTTCCTGAGTGTTTTTAAAGCTGTATTCATCCAGGCAAGTAGAGGTGGGCAGGCTTTGGGGAGTCAGGGGTTGAGTTGCTCCCCAGCGGAGACCCAGCCCCTGACCTGCTCTTATAAGCACAATATTTATGTTGCGGGTCCAGTTAATTTTCTGTCCTGATGTAGATCATGGAGGATTCGGCAATGGTAATGCAGTTGAATATGAAGGGGTGGCGGATTCTCTTTTGTTGGAGATGGTCATTGCCTTGCACTTATATGTGTCATATGTTACTTGCCACTTGTCAGCCAAACCTGAATGTTGTCCAGTTCTTGCTTCATGTGGCCACAGATTGCTTAATTATCTGAAGAGCTGTAAATGGAATGGAACACTGCTAGCATCAGTGAACATTTCTACTTTAGACCATGAGGGAGGGAAGGTCATTGATGACGTAGTTGAAAATGATTGAGCTTTGGATATCACTTTGAGAAACTGGACACCAACAATGACAACCATCTTCCTTGGTTCTAAGCTTGACTCCAAGCAGTGCAGAGTATTCCCTTTGATTCCCCTGATTCCTATTAATCTCACCACTGGAATTTGGTTATTTTGTGCATCCTCATACCAAAGCTATAATGAGGTCTGAAGCTGAGTGGTTCTGGCGAAACCCAACTAAACATTGGTGAGCAGATTATTAATGAGGAAATGTTGCATGATAATACTATCAACACTTTTCAAAGAGAACTGAGGGACTGCTGTATGCTCTGTTTCAAGGAGACATGGCTCACTCCTGCTTCACTGGACTGTGGCCGACAACCAGAGGGCTTCTCAATCCATCTAATGGACTGTACGGCGGCCTCAGGCAAGGCTAGGGGAGGTGGGGTCTGCCTCATAATCAACACCTCCTGGTGCCTAGATGTAACAACACTGGCGAGATTTTGCTCCCCGGACCTAGAATACCAGATGCTAAAATGCCGCCCCTACTACCTTCCGCGGGAGTTCAGCTCCGTTATCCTGACGGCAGTTTACATCCCATCCCATGCAAACGTGAAAATTGCAATGGATGAAATATTCACCACCACAAATAGCCTTGAAACGAAACACCCTGAGGTCTTGTTCACTGTAGCTGGGGACTTCAACCAGGCCAAGCTCAAGAGCGTACTACCAAGTTACCACCAACATGTCACCTGCTCCACCAGAGGTCCAAACATCCTGGACCACTGCTGCACAAATATCAAACATCCCTACCTCTCTATCGCCCGTCCACACTTTGGCAAATCTGATCATAAGGCTGTTCTCCTGCTCCCGGCTTATAAGCAAAAACTGAAGCGGGAGAATCCGTCAAAGAAAGTCGTGCATTGTGCGTCTTGAGGAATCAGATGATCTACGGGACTGCTTAGAGTCAGTGGACTGGTCAGTATTTAAAAACTCTGTGACCAGCCTGAACGAGTACGCCACTACAGTAACTGACTTCATTAGTAAGTGTATAGAAGACTGCGTGCTAAAGAAACAAATCTGCGTGTTTCCCAACTGGAAACCCTGGATGAACAAGAATATCCACTGCTTGCTGAAGTCTAGGTCTGAGGCGGTCAAGTCAGGTGACCCAGACCTATACAAGAAAGCCAGATATGATCTAAGGAAATCCATCAAAGATGCCAAAAGACAGTACCGGACCAAGCTCGAGTCCCAGGCTAGCCACATGGACCCTCACCGACTATGGCAAGGTCTGCAAGACATAAAGGGCTACAAGATGAAGGCATGTAAAATCACCGGCTCCAATGCACCTCCCCCCACCCCCCGTTGACCTCAACGTATTCTTTGCACGCTTTGAAGAAGAGGTCAGCGAGAGCAAGCCCTCCACACCAGAAGCCTTGGATGAACTTGTATCTGAGATCACCATTACAGACGTCAGAGCAACCTTCTCGAAGGTCAATCCTCGAAAAGCCACTGGCCTGGATGGGGTACCCGGACGGGCACTCAGGTCTTGCGTGGATCAGCTGGCGAGGGTATTTGCAGATATCTTCAACCTCTCTTTACAGCAATCTGAGGTCCCTATCTGGTTCAAGAAGACGACCATTATCACTGTACCAAAAAAAAGCCAAGCAGCGTGCCTTAATGACTATCATCCAGTGGCTCTGACATCCATCGTCATGAAGTGCTTCGAAAGGTTAGTCATGGCACGAATCAACTCCAGCCTCCCGGATTGCCTTGATCCACTACAGTTCGCCTACCGCTGCAACAGGTCCACAGCAGACACCATCTCCATGGCCCTGCACTCTACCCTGGAATACCTAGGTAACAAAGACACTTATGTCAGACTCCTATTTATCTACTACAGCTCAGCCAACAAACTCATCTCCAAACTCTGTGGCCTTGGTCTCGGCTCCTCCCTCTGTGACTGGATCCTAAACTTTCTAACCCACAGGCCACAATCAGTAAGGATAGGCAACAACACCTCCTCCACGATCATCCTCAACACCGGTGGCCCCCAAGGCTGTGTCCTCAGCCCCCCACTATACTCCTTATAAGCCTGTGACTGTGTGGCCAAATTCCCCTCCAACTCGATTTTCAAATTTGCTGATGACACCACAGTAGTGGGTTGGATTTCAAACAATGATGAGACAGAATACAAGAATAAGATAAAGAATCTGGTGAACTGGTGCAACGACAATAATCTCTCATTAAAAATCTGTTTATCTCCTCAAATTTACTCAACGTCCCAGCATCCAATGTACTCTGGGACAGTGAATTCCACAGATTCACGTCATTTTAAATAACATCTCTGTTTTAAATCTACTACCCCTTATACTAAAACTATAACCTCTCATTCTAGATTGCCCCACAAGAGGAAACATCTGGGGCGGAATTCTCTGACCCCATCCAGGGTCGGGGAATCGCCCGGGGCCAGCGTAAATCCCGCCCCCACCGTGGTAGGAATTCTCAGCCACCCGGGAATCGGCGGGGGCGGGAATCGCGCCCCGCCGGTCGGCGGGCCCTCCGCGCTGAATGGCGGGCCCCCCGCGGCGATTCTCCAGCCTGTGATGGGCCAAAGTCCCGCCGCTGTCAGGCCTCTCCCGCCGGCGTGGTTTAAACCACCTCTGTGCCGGCGGGTGCAGGCGGCTCGAGTGGGCCCCGGGGTCCTGGGGGGGGGGGGGGGGGAGGCGGGGCGATCGGACCCCGGGGGATGCCCCCACGGGAATAAGCTGACGGAACGGTTGCTGAGGGAATCGGAGATGTCTTTGGAACAAACAGTTAATAATTGTCAGCCTCACGAGCTAGCAGCATAGCATTCTAATATACAAATACTACCAATATCAGATACAAAACTACGTGAGATCCAAGAAGGGACCAGGAAGGATCAAACTCTTAAGAGGTGATGAGGAACATCAATTCACACTGGCCCAGAGGTCAATATATTGATTTCTACAATATAAGATCTGAACTCAGTATCGTTAGTGGAGTGGTACTTCATTTGAAGACTATAGTTATATCTCAATCTCTTTGCAAGGATGTACTTAAGAGGATACATGATGCACATCTTGGGATTGAGAAGTGTAAACGGAGAGCTCCTGACTCTGTTTACTGGCCAGGTATAAACCAGGATATTGACAGGATGGTCAGTTATCAATTTTTGCTAGACATGGAATTTCTCAAGTCGTTGTGAGTGACAACAGTCCTTGTTGTAGCTGCAAAGTGTTGCAACAATTCGCATTCACATATGATTTCCAACACGTCACATCAAGTCCAAAAAAGGTGTACATATTGACAAGCAATTGTTGAAGAAAGCAATGGACAGCCAACCTGATCCATGTCTCGCACTATTGAGTTGTCAATATTGTCACATGGTAGATCGTCAGCAGATATACTCATTAATAGAATGTTGCGTACCACACTTCCACACTTGTAAAAGACGGAGGAGAATGCAATGGTACTGCAGGAAATGCAACCCATTAGAGCAAAACAAAAGCAGTTACACGATAGAGTGTCTAGAACTTTACCATCCCAGCCAACCCGGCCAGTGTCAGGCTCAGCAGCCCACGGTCGCGCCTCTATGTGTCTGACCTTCGCTCTCTCCCTCATCAGCCATGATGCAGGTCTCATGAGTTTTAAAAGCAAAATTTAATTGTGTTATCGGGAACTCGGCCTATCGGAGATGGAGAAACGGGGAGGCCCTGGAGAATACCGGGTCAGGCCTGCTAATGATATGCAAACGGTGTTTACTGTACACGCGTTCCAGACTGCATGGACGCTGCTGTCGAGGTGACGGAGAACAGCGATTTGGCATCAAATTGGCACCCGCCGCGATTGGAACCTATTCTCCGCCCAATCGCGTTTTGCGATTTTGGTGTCAGCCCCTGATCTTTGGAAACAATCTAGTGAACGTTCTCTGAAGTTCCTCGAAGGCAACTACATCCCTCCTTAAATAAGGGGACCAAAATTGTACACAATACTCCAGATGCGGTCTCATCAATGCCTCGTACAGTAGCAGCAACACTTCCCCACTTCTATACTCTATTCCTTTAGCTATGAAGTCCAAATTTCCATTTGCTGTAAAAAAAAAAGGTAATAAGGCGTGCAATGGAATATCCCATTATCAGCAAATCAGGAGACCAACCCTTGTTCAATGAAGAATGTAAACGAGCATGTCAGGAGCAGCACCAATCATTCCTAAAATTGAGGAAAACTGGTAAAACCACAACATAGAATTGCAGACGTGGTAAACAATGGAAGGTGATGCTCAATTTACCGTTAATTATTACTGACATTCAAGGGATTGGGCGATGTAATAGATAAGGGCACTGGGGTTGATTTTCTTGTGGTTCCCATTCAGGGGATGGTGATTCATTCATTATGATCATTCATTAATGTCTCATAAGCTACCCGAAAGAGGACTGTAATTGTGGCAAATACTGGTCTTCAGAGAAACAGGAGTAGATAAAAATGAGTGCATAGTAAACTGTCCTTGCAAGACCAACCGAGATGTAAAAACAGCAGCCAGAAGGTATCTAGGTGCAAACATCTGTGGAGAAAATGGAAAAGGGAGGTCTTTCCTTATAGGCTTCATTTGCCTTGTTGCTGCTCTCCTCAAATCTTCTGATCTGAGGGGATTTAGACGGAAAGTCAATGTTTGAGGGGACTGAAACGGAAGGTCCTTGAACAACTAATTCTCCCTCAAAAGTGGTTCTGTTTCACCTGCACCTTTGCAGGTACAACAATTCCACCCATTCCCTTGAGAAGAGACCCATAAACCATAAGGCAGTATAAAAGTGCAGCAACATGGGGCTGGATTTAATGGTTAAGGGGGGTCTCGCTTGCTGGCTGAAGAGCTTGAGGGATGCCTTACTCCACCTCTTTAGGGAAGGCCTGCCGAATAAAGTGCTATTCAGGCATTTAACTGGACAATGGCAGACCTGTTCCAGGATCAAGAACTCTGAGGGCAGAAAACCCGCCTGCTGCAGAGGCAGTGGCTGCTGCTCGAACAACATACACCTGAGATCTAGAATTATTGCTGGATCCCAGTTCACAAGTGAGTGATGATTGGAAGGGAGTGACAGGGGAAAGGGGTGAGGAGTATTTTGGGGGATGTTTGAGGGGTAGGAGTGCAAGTAGCAAGAGCAGGGTTTATCACTTAGTGGGCCCTTCCCCACTTCCCAATGCAAGGTCCCTCAATCAATCACTCCATGCTTTTGAGTAAGGGACTCCCCTCCTCCCCCAGGAGACCATAAGCACCCCTGCACAGGTGTGTGAATAATTTTCATATCTTGGGAGCCTCCTATTCACAAAGACTGATATAGATGACAAAATGCATCATCAATCCAAAATGGCAGCTCAGTCTTTAGCCAACTGAGGAAAAGACTGTTTGAGGATCAGGATCTCAAAGCTGAGACTAAGGTCATCTTTACCAGGCAGCAGTGATTCTCCCTCAATGCTTTGGAGACTTGCACAACCAAAAGTGGATGCTTCAAGGCACTGGAGAATTACCACCAGCAGGGACTTCGCAAAATGATCCATATCCAGTTTTAAGAAAGGCAGTCCAACAGCAGCGTCCTCTCCCAAGTAAAGTTTCCCAGATCAGAGGTGCTAATTACTGAAAACCAGCTCCGCTATTTGGGACAAATCTGTATGCCTGGCACCATAATCTCAAATTAATTGCTTCATTTGGAACGCAGCCATGGCATGGGCTACTCAGGAGGACAGTGGAAATGCTTGAGGGATGTCATACAAGGATCCCGGAAGAGTCAGGCAGACCCTCCGACTCATGGGAGCCCCTGGCTTCTGACTGACCAAAATGGTGAAGGCTCAATCAGGAAGGTACTGAACACATAGAGAGACTTCACAGAGAGTCTGTAGGGGAAAAATTGAAACCAGCCATCTCAGAACTCATCGAATTAGAGTGGGAAATAAGTCACCTTTGAGCCCGAGGTGCTGCCTAAGGAGAACCAGTGGGACCTCAGTTGATGTTGGTCTTCTTTCCATGGACTTAATCAGGGTGGAGGCAGGAGGAAGACGGAATTCTCACCCTTCTACCTGATTAACTGCCCCCACCATCAAACGTACCACAAGTGAGACAGAGAAAATCAGCATTCAGGTCTGTCAAGTGACACCCACGATTTATTTTAGGTTGAAAATGTGACCTATGTTATGTACAGTATGCTTTTCTGGGAGAAATCATAACTGAATATGTTAAATGTATTAATAATCTAGTTCAGATTTTCTGATCATATATACCAATCTGTATACTTAGTCCGTACTCTATTGGATCATGGAGGATGGGGAAGTTAGGGGAATGTTGTACCCAAAATGAATAAATGATTTATGTGAGACATCTTTACTCCCATAATGATTCCCATAATTATAACTATCTTTATTTGGAGTAAAATTATTTTGCCACACTGATGTTAACTATAGTTAAGTTTTTAGTTACAGATGTGCTTACAATCGATTAATATAGGTATTAGTATTATTATCAAAGTATTTCCATTTTGAAAGAAATTGGTTAGTTACATTTGCTTGTGGTTTGTTTGTGGACAACTGAGCAAAATGGCATTTACACAAGTTTAAAAAATTGCAACAATCTTATTTTTACCCATGCAACAGAATGACACACTTCCATTTTTCAACTCATTAAGAGAACTGGAATTTACTCTAAAATTCTGTACGTGTTATTGGTTTGGGCATGAAATGCTTAACATTTTTTGCAGGGCAGTTTTGTCCTCTACAGGTTCTAGTTATTCTGAAGCTATTTCTGAATTTCAATCTTTCCAGTATTTCTGGCAATTAGTTTTTCACTGTTCTGAAGCTCTAATCAAATTTCATTAATTGCGGCACTGTGGCGATGCTTTATTATGTAAGAAAATTGAATGTAGCAGTGCAAACTGCCAATGCTCCTGCTATTTCAAAATAGTCACCTCAGTTCAGTCAAAATAAATAGTTAATCTCAGGACTGCAATTTTCTGATGAGGCACACAATGAGCATTACATTATGATCCTGAACTGAAATTGACAGAGTACTTGCTCAAAAGATCATCACACTGGAACTGCTTCCTCTAACAAAACTTGAACCTGCTGCTGCCTCTCGTCAAACTGTCAGTCACAAGAGCTTATTAAGTTGGCTCTTAATATTGCAAATTTTGTCACTGAGGACAATATTTCATCATAAAATGTTCCACCAGTGTCTTGACGCTGTGAATGTGCCTCCATAAAAAAAATGTAGGCTTTACAGTTCAACAAACCAAACTTCAGTAACTGTGATGTATTCGGATTTTAGAATCCTTAGCCATTTTTCCTTAATGAGAAAAAAATATTTCAGGTGAAACAAGAAATCTACTTTGCGGTAATAGAATCCACTTTTGCTACAGAAATACTCCTCCGTACATTATATCCTTATGAAATGAAGCTTGCTTTTTGGAGAGAATGTGCATTATTTATTCTGCAAACTTCATCACGGACGATTTTTAAAAAGCGTAACGCTACAAATTATGTGTGCTTCTATTTGCTTCTACATCAGCTGCTGAAATATATTTTAATCCAATTAAATAGCTGTGCTTCTGCCATTCAAACATCAAAAGCAAATCTGGCATATATTACTTGGCATTATACTTAATACACTTTGTGCACAAACTGCCTCTGTATAGATAACCAAAGGACATACTCAAAGTAATCATTTCTAATTGACCATCTATAGTGGAGAGAACACAAAAACTCCAAAGTGTAACCATGCAGAATCTGATGGTCGAAATGCTTTGTCGGCATAGAGGCACCACATTCTGGTTGGTCTGTTTTACCTGTATCATGTCAGACAAAGTGTCTCAGGTGCCAGGACATGCCTTTGATGTCTGCATGTCTCCTGTCAGTAGGAGTTGGGAATAAGACAGGGATGGCATGACCACTGGGCCCAACTAGCTGCAAGGGTCAGCTTTCAAGGACAATCAGTGTGGTAGCGATGTGGCAGTGATGAGTTGTCAAGTGAGTTTGCTGTAAATGTCCTGTCATTTTAGATGAAGGAGACATTAGATGGCCCAGGTCTGACTGGATTATAGTCAAACTGAAGAAATGTATTTCTGGGACTGAAAACCTTTCTAAACTTCAGTTCAAAGCTGTCCTTTAGCAAAAAAACATTGTTCTATAGAAACGTATTTATTGTTAACTCAAAATGTATGTGACATCAACGAACGTTGGCATTTTCCTCATTGCACTTTTTAGTCTGCATTTAATATTTATCAGCTTTGTGAAGTTATGCAAACCTCAGTAATAATGATGTCAAATCAATATGTCAAATTCTCATATGTCAAATCAATTTTGTAAACAAAAAGTTGAGCTTAAGGGAGAAACTAAAACGGAACCTGAAGCCTACTGAGGAATAACCATTTCTTAATGAACGATAGATAGGTGGGTGACAGAAGACTCTGAGAAATAAAGGGGAACTGGTTCAAAAAAATATGAATTATATAGCAATGAAAAGATCAGATAAAAAGATGAAAAGGAGAGAGGAACAATTAGACTGATAAATCTGGGCTGATATTTCAGTACAGTACTGAGGGAACACTGCACTGTGGGAGCTACCTTCTTTAAGATGCAAAATGACACCGATCTGCCCAACAGACATAAGTGTTACAAAGCAACTCTTCAAAGAAGAGTGGAGACTTCTGGCCAATATCCATCCCTAAAACATCATAATTTAAAACAGATGGGGCTGAATCTTCCGAGGAGTGGCAATTACTGTTGGATTTACATTCGTTGATATTGTTTTACTAAGATGGAGCTCCCCATTTCTGGCCCAGCCTCTTGAACCAGGCCTCTTCAGAAATGAAGATTGTATCTGTTCTGGGAGTGCAGGATCATCGGGAACACCAAGCTACACCCAGTTTTTATCGCACGAGCAGCTGTATTTTGATTAGTCTTCCTTCACAAACGTACTGAAGAGCTCTGGAACATTTACATAGCTTTTCTGTGTGTTGGTAACTGAATGTGAGTGAGGGAGGTACATTGGGTGGCAGCTGGGTAGAGTGGCAGGGTGGGTAGGATGGTGATGTTGGGTTCGGTCAGATTGGAGGGGAGTTGGAGGGTCACAGGGGGTGTGGAGGTGGGGAGCATTTGGAGTCAGAGGAGAGCTGGAGGGGCGATGAATGGCATAATTATCCAGGAATTAGACATTTTGTTTCTTGTTTAATATTTCTTGAGTGACTATCCAGGTAACTGAGTTAGAAACCTCCAAAGTCTCTGAATTTACCTCAGAAGTGAAGACTTTTGTGGATAGTTCTGGAAAGGACTTGCCGATCAGAAGATGACACTTCCTGGGCAATTCCCATGGAATCCCTGTGTTTGGTATTCCGAGGGTCCTCTAATGCATCTTCCGGGCTACACGTGGAAGACTGGAAAATCAGTGCCATTGTTTGGTCATTTATTTCAGCATAGATTATGAGATCTCATTGTGCTCAAATTGGCTGCCAGATTTTCTTCTATTACAACAATAACTATGGGCGCAATTCAACATCCTCGTTGTGCCCGACTTGGTGTTGGGATGAGGCCATTGAATCTTGCAAGAGGCCTCTGGTAAGATTTGCGATGCTCAAAACGTCTCTTGAGAGCCAACAGAATCTCATGAGATGTCATAATCTGGATCTGGCTCTCACTGGGCGTGACCCAGATCAGCATATTTAAATGTGCTGTATGGCTCACTTAAATATACATTTTCCAGATTCATCCAAGGCTGCACCTGGAGACCTTGCCAGGGCGCCGTTTAATATTGGTCCACACAAAAGTGTGTGTGTGTGGGGGGAGGGGGGTTTCTCCCAGGCTATTGGAGACTCCCCCGGGAGGTTGGTGACAGGACAGGGTGGCACCCTGGCTCTCCCTCTGGCACCTGGGCACCTTGGCACTACCAGCCTGGCACCTTAGCAGTGCCACCTTTCCAAAATGGCGTCCCAATCTGCAAGGAGCCTTTCAAGCTCGCCAGCAATAAACCCCTCTAATTACGGCCTTGGCAAAGAGAATCTCCCCAAGCCAAAGAAAATCAACCAAGTGCCGTTGAATAGCGAGATGTTTAAACACCCCGCTAAATGCGCCTGAAACTGGAGATAGAAATGTTTTCAGGTGATTCGCGACCCTAATTTCAACAAGTTCTTCATTGCGTTATTCTGAGGTTGTGAAGTTTGCTGTATAAATTCAAGTAATTTGCCTTAGAAATGAAGCAAAAGGATGAAAATAAAAGATACCACATGCGGAAGTATAAAGTCAGATCGGATTCAGTCAAACTGAAGTATTTGATTACCTTAAAAAAGATGGATGTACTCCACCTATTACTACTCCTTCCATAATCATTGGAAATCACTCATACACACTCACTGTGATAACTGTAGGGACTGTATACAACACATTCAGAGCAATGAGCGTCCAACAGTGCCAGAATACATGGTAACAGATTTAAAAATAGACCAACTAGGGTAAAATCATTTATTGGTCTGATAATTTTTTAAAATGTAAATGAGGAGAGCCAGCAATTTTTCCAGTTTCACCAGAAATGGAATGTCCTTGCTCAACCACTGGGGGGAAGATTTTCTCTCTGTATCAGCTGCTCGCGAGAACACATTTATGGTTTTGCTATAGTGAGGGAATGACAGCCCCCTCCCCGCCGTGAATATGAGAAAATCAAATATAATCTGACAAAAATGTTGGAATATAATGTCCTATGAACTGTAAAGTCTTAAATTCAGCTCTGGTGCGATGGAAGCCGAACACTTCAAGAAATATTGGATGGAGTATTTTGTACCACTTCCGATATGGCCTATTTGCCTCGTGCTGACTGTAAGAGCACTAGAATGTGTGTGCTTTATGTGCAGTAGAAAAGTGCAAAGTTGTAATAACTGCCACACACTGATCTGGACCCGCAAACTGCAATTTTGGACCTCGTGTCCTGTTAATGCCCTCTCTTAATCAGCATTAGCTGAATATGTGTTACCCCACAAGCCCTATATAAAAGTATTAACATGGGCCTTCCAGGTGAGGTGCTTTTGACTCTCCTTTGCTAGACTTAGACAGGCTAAAGGAGTTGAAAGGCGTTTCAGGAGAAGGCCTGCTTTCAGTAATGGGCTGTAGTCAATGTGCCTCTTAAGCTGCAGCTTGACTTGGAGGTGGAGCAGAGACGGCAGAGAGAGGAGGATGTGCACAGAGTGAGGAGGAGAGCTCTCAATAGAAGGCCGTACTGAAGTTGGATTTTCAGGGATCACTTCTCAAACCCCCACCTCAGCCAAGAACAGTATTTGAAGCACCAACGTTTCATCAAGGAGGTGGAGACTGGACTGTGCCGACTCCTAAATCAGGACCTGCAACTGTACAACAGGACAATATGCCTGCGAGGTTAATGGGGCCCTCAATTTTATGCCAGTGGATCATTGTGGAGAAAGCCGTCGATATTTCAAACGTTTCACATCGCTGCATCAAGAAGATGAAGAGACCCCGTCCAGAAGGAGAGGGACTTGCAGGAGTACTGAACACAAGACTTGCAAGTCTAGTGGGATTAATGGGCAGATATGTTGCAACTGCAAGGGCTACCACTCGACTAGTGTGGAGATTGTGTGGCCATTGCCCAGAAGGTTCTGGAAGTAAAATGCCATGGCACTTTAACCTTGAGCAGTCAGCTGTAGCACCATTTTTAGCTATCACAAAGAACAAAGGCTGACTGCTTAGTGACAAGGGCTACCTACTCCTCCTCTGGCTCATGACTCCCTGTCAGTGATGCACGGACAATGTGCCTTCAGTAAGACCCATACAGCCAATAGAAACATGTGGAGGAAACCATCTGCACCCTGAAACAGTATTTCCACTGCCTGGACAGCTCGGAGGGAGCCCTGCAGTGCATACCTGCACATGTCATCACGATTGTGGCCATCTGCCACATCATTCACAACCTCAATCTCATGAAGGGTGATGCTCTTACCAGCAGGCCTTCAGAGAGCACCTTGGGAAGAGGTAAGAGAGCAGGAGGAATAAGTGGATGAGAAAGAGTAGAAGCAGGATGAGGTAGGAAGGGAAGAGATACTGGGGCCCCTTCACTCTGGATGGGCTATCTAGGAGTAGTTACTCAAACTTCCATTCCCCTGAAATCTCATCCCCACTTTGTCCTTGCTCCGCAATTCCCATACTTCAGCCCCTCTACTTACAGCATCCTCTTGGTCAAAATCCTGAACTAAAAACCAATGGCAATAAAACATTTCTGTGCTTCAGAAGATTGCACGGTTCCTTGGAGCATTAACCTACTGTTCCCATTCAGGATGACAGCATTCATCCCCTTACCATTGCTACTCTGCCAAAAGGGCTTTGCAGGACAACCTGGGCCTTGTGGACCCAGCTGAGATTGCAACACCTTGACATGGGTGGTAGCAGTTTGGCAACGGCAGGAATACTGGCAGCGTGGCAATGGTGGGAGGATGAATGCTGTCATCCTGAACGAGGACAGCAGGTTTTCTGCCCCAAGGAGTCACGGTTACTGCCCGAGGGTGACATCTCAGCAATATGAGTTATCTTCCGGAGCACACTTGATCCAACAAATCAGTGCTTCCACCAACTCTGTGGCTGCCTTATCTCAGCACATTATCTAAAATTTGGATGGTGATGGTGGATGGGAGGTTCAGTGTCAAATCAGATGTTAGATGTTGACTGATGCCATGATCAGCCCTTCCTGTACACTCCTGGTACATATGCAGATGCCCATGCCATTGCCCTCCACAACATGGCAATTGGCTCAGGCCACACCAATGGTCGGGAGTGAGGCTAGCACCTTTCTTTTACCTTGACTGGCTGCTATAACAGTGGAATCACAAACTTTATTGAGCATGATTTTGCAGCTTACATCTCTTGTTGTTTAGCAAATTCTATTCTGCTATGCCAGAGAAATATTTTGGATCACTCCCCCAGTGCAAACTGTGGGACCAGAAAATCCAAATGTACAAAAATTACAAACAGGAAAAGACCCAGCCTGTCCCATGAATTTTCAATACCAGTGTGTATTCCCCATTTACACAATGTCCTGTCATCTTTTTGGGAGAGGCAAAACAGCAGTTAAATAAGAAGCAGACCAATTAGGGGGGAAAAAAACTGTGAAAAGAGTTAACCAAGCTGCATTTTTAACATCTCAAGCTCCATTACCAATGAAAATGAGTAAAATGAAGCTCTGTGCCTAAAATCCAGTTTTGGTTTAAAAAATACAACACAGCATATAATTGTCTAGGAGTCATCAATGCCTGTGTTTGATTCAAAGATGACTTCTACTCAGCGTAACAAGTTTCGGCTATGGGTCTCCATGTGACTGAATTGGTTGATTCTCCACTCACAGATCTTTGGATCCATGGGGCAGATATTCCCCACAATGCAGTGGGATCTGGAGTACAGGAATACAGTGCAATTCAGTGTCATCATTAAACGTGATGCCGTTTGATGGATAAGTTGTCGCTATTTTGAAGATCGGTAGGAAACTCCTTCCACTTGTTATACTGTGAGTGCCATTGTTCAATATGCAAGTTAAATTTCATTTTGGTTTGTTTGAAATTCCTCTCAGAACCATGGAATGATCGAGCAAGTAAGGTGCCCATTTGGCCCATGATGCCCATGCTGCCTTGTTGGTAGAGCTAGCCAAATGATCCTTCGCTTCTGATCTTGCCCCATAACCCTTCAAGTATTGATTGAATTAAGTTTTGACTGTATTGAACATAAGTACACAAGAAATAGGAGCAGGAATAGACCATGTTGTGATATGATGGCATGCAACTTTAAGTGAGCACATCTTATACTACTTTCACCTCAATAGGATCTGATATCCCAATGACTTGTAGGCTGTTTGTAATGAGCAGTAGTGAAGAAGTCAGATGCATGCCTCACAGCATCCTCAAGGGAGAAGGAGGCGATGGTGTAGTGGTATTGTCCCTGGACTAATAATCCAGAGACCCAGAGTAATCCTCTGGGGACCCAGATTTGAATCTCACCATGGTAGCTGGGGCATTTGAATTCAATATAAATCTAGAATGAAAAGTCTAAGATAACCATGAAATCATTGTCCAACTGTTGTAAAAACCCATCTCATCCAATCGAGGCTCTCAGGTTGAGATTTCTGCATTCTGCGATGGTCTTCACTTTAGATTCATTTAGGTCTTTGCAGTTTCAGAAACATAGCAGAAAACACGAGAGAGCGAGAGCAGGTCCTTTTCTCTGTGTATCCAGGATTCAAACCCCTTTCCTTCGGTCTCTGGAAATCATTCCACTCAGGCAGGCTCCAATCACCACCTGTTACCGGGCAGAATACGACCTTTGGGCCAATTCATTGGCCACCAGCCAACCAATCGAACCGTGTCCCCCCCCAACCCCTTGGGTGCCACAGAGTCTGGGTTTTGCATCCAAAGATAGCAGAGTTCTCTTTTGTAACTTTTGAATTCCTCATCTACCCTGCTCGACTTAAAGATACATGCACATTGAGCATCCATGATTCAAAATGATAATAGAAAAAATATATCAAAGAGGAAATAAGGGAATGACCAGGAAGGACCCTTACAATTTATTTTGGACCTCTAGATCTCCAAACTAGATAAACAAGCCATTCAAAATAAAATTGCAATTGGTAATGAAGGCTGAACTTGTCAGGTCTCTCGAATGACCATCTGAAAAATCCAGATGAAACATGGTCAACGCTCAAAGATAAATTATGAGTGAAGTTCAATTTCCAAATTGATGATTTTTAAGCAACAACTGACAAAGACCTTTGACCAATTTGTAAGTAGACCCAGAGACAAGGGGCGTGACTTCACAGTGGCAGAATTAACTGACAAAATAACCAAGCTGATTATGGCATCTACCCCAAGCAAAGCATTCCAATAAGGCACCTTAGACCAACTCAAAGGTTCCATAATGGAAGCACTATAACAAACAGATGCAAATATGAAGCCATCCTAATGGGTAGATAGAATCTACAGGCTGTATTTAATTCATTCACCCCTGGCAGGGTAGCCAATGCAGGCAAGCCCAGGAAACAATGTGGGCAAAGCGCCATCATACACGCACCCTGCAATTGTCCAGCTTTTAATGTTGGATACAATACATGTGCGGTCAGAATTGCAAATGCAGAAAGCAAAGGCCAAAACAAACGGTTCAGCATCATGAGAAGCCACAAATAGAGGCCAGACAGATACAATATTCCAAACACCCAAGAGCGTGTGTACTAACCATCGTCAAGACAAGATCCGCAAAATGGCAAGCTAAGCTACACAGTCGGATGATGAGGATGACCAGACCACAGAATCGTAGCATTGTTATGGCACAGGAGGAGTACATTTGACCTACTTTGTCTTCACCAGCCCTCCGAATGAGCAACTCACTGAATACCATTCCCCCACCTTCTCCCTGTAATCCTGCACATTCATCCGACTTAGATAATAGTACATTCCCTCTCGAACTCTTCAATTGAACCTTCCTTCACCACACTCTCAGGCAGTTACACATTGCATGACTTACTGCTGGAAAATGTTTTTCCTCGTGTCACATTTTTTGCTTCTTTTGCTAATAATTTTAAATCTACGCCCTCTCACTCTCAATCCTTTCACAAATGGGAACAGTTGCTCCTTGCCCAGGTCCCTCATGATTTTGAATACCTCTATCAAATCCCTTCTCATCCTTCTTTTCTCTAAGGAACTGACTTGACATCTACAATCGATCTCTATAACTGAAGAATTTTATCACTGGAACCATTCTCGTGAATCTATTCTGTACTCTTTCTCACGCCTTCCTAAAGTGCAGCATTCGGAACTGGACACAATATTGCAACTGAGATCAAAACTAGTAACTTGTAGAAGTTCAACATAACTGCTAACATAAATGGAAATACTGCTGATGCTGGAAATCTGAAATAAAACAGGAAATGGTTGAAAACCTCAGCAGGTCTAGCAGCATCCGTGGAGAGAAATCCCACATGGCTCTGAGAGTCATAAGGACTCGGAACGTTAACTCGCTGAGTTTTTCCAACATTCTCTGTTTTATTTTAACATAACCTCCTTGCTCTTGTACTCTATGCCCCTATTAGTAAAGTCCAGATATGGCATGCTTTACTAACCACACTCTCAACCTGTCCTGACATCTAAAATGATGTGTGCACATACACAACCGGGTTAGCCCTCTGCTCCTGATCTTGGGTCACCCAAAGGGATTAGGGAGGGAGGAGGACCTCCTTGTAAGCCTGCCCCTGGGCCTGGCCAAGGTGGCCATCAACAGGTCCAAGTAGCGGATGATCAAAGGTGGTTGTCCAACCTGACTGTTTACCCCATTGCCATGGCTATGTTAACAGTGGGGTGGCCCTCGAGAGGAAGCATGCGGTGTTTGCCGGTATGCTGCAGGCATTCTATGACTAGTGGGGCATTGCGGGGGCTGGGGTGCATCCTCACTCCTAGAAATGATATTTTTGTTTATTTAGTTAAGTTCCCTTTGCTTTTTGGATGTTAGTTACAGTGCCCCACCAGGGGGACGTCACCCCTCTCATTTGTGTTTCATTTATTGATTGTTGCTTAATTAAATAAGTATGCACCCAGGTCCTTCTGGCACTGTACCCTATTTTAAGTGGTACCCTCTGTCTCTCCATGTTCTTCCTACCAAAATTAATCTCTTCACGTTTTTCTTCATTGAATGTCCTGTGCCACCTGTCTGCCCATTCAGCCAAATTGCCTATTACCTTTGAAGTTCTTCATATCCTCCTCACAGTTCACAATGCTTCCAAGTTTTGTATCATCTGCAAACTTTACAATTCTACCCTGTACATCAAAGTTTAGGTCATGAAAGGTTTAGATCAGTGGGCTAGACAGCTGATTTGTGATGCAAAATAAGGCCAGCAGCGTGGATTCAATTCCCGTACTGGCTGAGAATTCTGAATTCTCCCTCTGTGCACCTGAACAAGCGCTGGAATGCGGCGATTAGGGGCTTTTCAAAGTAACATCATTGCAGTGTTAATGTATGCCTACGTGTGGCAATAAAAAGATTACTCTTATTAATATATACCAGGAAAAGCAAGGGTCTTGGGAACTCCACTACAAACATTCCTCCAGCATCAAAAATATGCATTAACCACTATTCTTTGATTGCTGTTTCTCAGCCAATTCTGCATCCATATTGGTACTGTCTCTTTATTCCATGAGCTATAGCTCAGGAAATCTGTGTGTCACTGTATAAAATGTCTTTTGGAAAGTCCATATACACCCCATCAACTCTGATGTGGAGATGCTGGCGTTGGACTGGGGTGGGCATAGTAAGAAGTCTTACAACACCAGGTTAAAGTCCAACAGGTTTGTGTATCGAATCACTAGCTTTCAGAACTCATCTCTCCTGATGAAGGAGCTGCGCTCCTGAGATACCCTCAATCACGACACAGGAGAGAAGATAGATGATTCAAAGGCTTTAATCATCTGAGAACTGTACAGCAGCAGAGAAGTGTGCTCATCACATGTTGCCGGAGTGAGCCTTATCTTATATACCGTTTCCTGAGGGCGGAGCGAGAGGCGGAGTCCACCAGAGTTCCAAGCCCGGTCTTAAAGGGCCAATGCATTAAAGGTAAGGTACCATTATATCAGCTACTGATAACATTCATCACATTCACCCCCTGTTTAAAAAAAACACATAGTCCGTCGGGGGTGAAGTGGAGTTACAAGTTCAGTCTTGCGGGTGGTTTAACCGTCCGTGCTGTCTTTCTCTGCTCCGGTGGTGGTGCCGTGGATACGGTCGGTAATGATGGTGGTATATCCGGGAGTGTCGTGGCCGTTGATTCGCACCCGCATCATCGAGTTACGCAGGTGTTTCGGCCGCGATTGATTGAGCGTGATCACTGCTAGTTGCGGGTAGTCAGAGTCCTCGGTTAAGTCGGACTCACAAAATGGCCGCCTGGAGTCACAAAATGGCCGCCGCCGTCGGTCGCATGTGTCGGGGTTCGAAGATGGCCGCCACCAAGATGGCCGCTCCCATGACTCGCACGAGGTCGATGACGTGTCGGAAGTGGGCGTGTCCGGCCACCGCGCGGCCACGTTGCGGGGCCTGTGAGACCGGAAGCTTGGTTTCTGGACCTGGTGAGGGTTTCATTTGTGGCCTTTGGGCCCAGCCAGGCAGACTTTAGTGAAGTGCCCTTCCTTCCCGCAGTCGTTGCAGATCGCGGAGCGGGCCGGGCAACGTTGCTGTGGGTGCTGACCTTGCCCACAGAAATAGCATGGGGAAACCCCGGAGTGAGCGGATCGCCGCGCGGCGCAGGCCTGTAGCGTGGCCGGGTCTGGAGTGGATCGAGAGGGGTTTGCAAGGTCCGTGGAGTATGTCCGGAGGTTACGGTGGGCCGTTTCTAGGGAAGAGGCGAGCATTACCGTGCCTTGCAGATCCTTTGCCCCGTCTTCTAGGAGCCGCTGCCGGTTCATATGCAAGTTCATGTGGGTTTCTGCCGTCACTGCTTTATGGTTGCAGTTCCTCACGAGCACAGTGAGTCTCTCCACGTACTCGTCCAGATTTTCCCCGGAATGCTGGCTGCAGGTTGAGAGCAAATGTCTGGCGTGTACCTCATTAATCGGCTTCACGAAGCGTTTCGTGAGTATCTCGACCGCAGCTTCGTAATTTGCTGCATTCTCGATCACGGAGGAGAGTCGGTGGCCCACCCGGCCATGTAGTAAATGCAGCTTGCGAGCGCCGTCGACATCAGTCGCTGAGGAGTCAATATAGCCCTCAAAACACCGCAGCCAATATTAAAAAATTTCCGGGGCTTCCGGAGACCGAGCGTCCAGGTTGAGTTTCTCCGGCTTTAGAGCGCTGTCCATCTTGATGTGTCAGATGATTAAATTGAGATACCCTCAATCACGACACAGGAGAGAAGATAGATGATTCAAAGGCTTTAATCACCTGAGAACTGTACAGCAGCCGAGAAGTGTGCTCATCACATGTTGCCTGAGTGAGCCTTATCTTATATAGCCAGAGACGGAGTCCCCCAGGGTTCCAAGCCCGGTCTTAAAGGGCCAGTGCATTAAAGGTAAGATACCATTATATCAGCTACTGATAACATTCATCACAGCTCCGAAAGCTATTGATTAGAAACAAACCTGTTGGACTTTAACATGGTGTTGTAAGACTTCTTACTGTGCTCATCAACTCTCTGTTGCCTCTTCAAAGCATTCCCGAAAGCTAGTTAAACATTATTTTTCTGTAAGAAATCCACACTGGCTTTCCTCCATTAACCCACATTTGCCCATGTGACTATTAATTTTGCCCCATATGATTATTTCTAGAAGTTTTCCTAGCACTAATGTTAAACTAACAGGCCTATAGTTGCGGGACTTATCTTTACATTCTTTTTGAATAAAAGTAAAATGTTTGTAATTCTGCTGTCCTCCAGGCCAACCCCAAGTCTTACCAAGAATTAAAACATTATGACCAGTGGCACTGCAATATCCATTCTCACATTCCTCAGTATCCTTGGATGTGTCTCATCTGGTATCAGTGCCTTGTCGACTTGAAATACAGACAACATATTCAATATCTCCTCCTTTTTAATTTTAAACTCTTCTGGTGTCTGAGTTACCTTCACTTTCACCTTGGCCTGGATAGCATTGTCTTGCTTATCAAAGAGAGATACAATGTGTTCAAATAAAACCTCAATTATGCCCTTTGCCTCCATGTGCAAATTTCCTTTTTAATTCCTAATTGGTCCTTCTCTTCCTCTTAACCCCTTTTTACTATTTATATGCCTATAGATTCCCTTTCGTGCTAACTGCCAGGCTCTTTTCATACTCCCTCTTTACTTCCCTTATTTGCTTCTTTACCTCCCCTCTGAACCTTTTATATTCAGCTTGTTTTTCAATTGCATTTTCTACCTGACACCTGTCATGAGCAAACCTTTGCTTCCTTTCCTTAATTTCTATCTCCTTAGTCATCCAGGGAGCTCTTTTACCCTACCTTTCTCTTTCGACTGTGCCTGAATTATCTCTTCTTTGATCAGCTATTGTTTTTCTGCCAACATTTTGCTCCAATTTATTCAGCCCAGATCTGTTCTTACCCCTTTGAAGTTTGCTTTCCTACAGTTCATTGTTCTTACTCTGGATTGTCTTTTGGCGTTTTACATAGTTAAACGCAACCTTATGATACAATGATCACTGTCCCCTAACTGTTCCCCCTCTGGCACTTGGAAGTGATATGGGCCAAGTAAATCCAGAACGCGTCTAGAAGTTCCTCCTTCCTCATTGGACTGGAAACTTGCTGTGAAGAAAGTTCTCCTGAACAGGAACCCTTGCCACTCTCTATCCTTTGCGCTACTACTATCCCAGTTTATATTCGGCTAATTAAAGTCCGCCATTACAACTACCCTATAATTTTTGCATTCTCTCTATAATTTCCTTGCAAAGCTGTTCCTCTCCCACTAGTTGGTGGCCGATACACTACATAAAACAATGTTATCACCTCTTTCTTGTTTATTAGCTCTGGACAAATAGATTCTGTCCTTGATCCCTCTGGGACATTTACTTTTCCAGCAATGCAATACTCTACTGAATCAGTACTATCACCCCACCTCCTTTTCTTCCTTTCCTATCTTTAGCGATATATTTTGAGGTATATTTAACACCCAGTCCTGCCCTTCTTTGAGCCAAGTCTCTTGTTATAGTCACAACATCATATTTGCATATGGCAACCTCCGCTTTCACCTCATCAATCTTATTTTCACACTCTGCATTCACATACATGCACAGTAATCCATATGCAGACTTTACTACTTACTCTGTTATTCTGACCACTCCTAATAACTTACGATAACCTACTCTAGTGCCATCTATCTCTCCCGGTACTCTGCACGTTAGTATTTCTATCTGATATTATTTCCTCATTCCCACATCCCTATCATATTATTTGAAGCCTTTCCCAACACCACTAGCAAAATATCCCGCAAGGAACACAGCACTAGTTCTGTTCAGGTGCATCTTGCAAAGTCCATCCAGGTCCTGTCTGCCTAAGAGCTGGTCCCAATGTCCCAAGGATCTAAAGTCCTCCCCCCTGCACCATGTTTTTAGACGCGTATTCATCTGTCTTCTATTTCTGTGCAGACTTGCATGTGGTATTTGGAGTAATTGAGAAATTACAGGTGGGATTCTCCATCCTGGGATGCTCAGAATGAGTTCCGTGATGGGTCGGAGAATCGTGTGTTGAGGGAAAATCGGGATTGGCGCTGGGTGCTGATCCAAAAGTGATGTTCCGACCCCCCCCCCCCCCACCCCCGCTCGTGGCGTGAATAAGGTCCACAATGCGTTCCCCGTAAGTAAATGCAAATGGATCTTAATGATTCATTTGCATCTATTTAGTCAGCCGCGATTACTCAGTCACTGCGGCCGGGAATCATGTGGGCACAGATCACTTGTTGTTTCTACCAGAGTGGCCCTGAGGTGCTGGACCTTGGGGTGGGCCACCACGAGTCCACCACACCAGGGCCATGCTGGAAGAGATCATCAAAACCCATCCAAGGGCCACCTCCCCCAACAATGCACTGCCCACCCATACCTCCTCTACCAGACCCCCCCACGTTCCTCCCCCACAGGGATCCCTGTAATTGGGGGGCAGGTTTGTTCTTCCCCGTACTGGGGCACCCAGGCAATATGAAGGTGGGGGACTGCTGTGCTGGTGGAGAGTGGGGGGCGGGAAGGGGGGTCGTGGCTCATTTGCAGTGTGTGAGGGGTGGCTGGTTGTGAGACTTTGCTATCGGGCTGTCCGCTCAAGATGGCAGCCAGATAGTGGGATTTTCTGGGAATCCCTCGTATTCCATGCCATACATAAATTTGCAATGTGTGGAGTACTGAAAATCATCCCACTTAACAAACCCAAGGAGATCGTAAAACTGGTGCAATTCAGCTCCGGGGGAATAGTCTCCCAAATGGAGAATTCCGCCTTATTACTTTTGAGATTATGCTTACGGATTCTCTACCTAGCCCCCTAACGTCTGACCTCGGGACCACATCTCTCTTTTAGCCTATGTCATTGATGCTAATTGAACCACGACTGCTGGCTGTTCACCTTTCACTATTCTGGGTACTCTGCAGCCACTCAGTGACGTCCTTGAACTTTGTGCTAGGGAGGCAACACACCATCCTGGATTCGTATCTGTAACTGCTGAAACACATGTCTTTTCCCCTAACTGTGTATCATCTATCACCATTCCTCTTCCAGACTTCTCTGTACCCCCCATCCTGTGCAGCTGATCCACCTGTGGTGCTATGGTTTTGGCTTTGGCTATACTCTCCAGATGAACCATCACTCTCATCAGTAATCAGAACTGAACACTGTTTGAAGAGTGGGATGCACTCAGGGAGTCCTATATTAACATGTATTAGCTCATATTTTTGAAAATGCCAAATTAATATTGTTCTAGATAACTGTCTCCAAAGATTCCTCACGGCCAATGTTAGACCGACAGCCCTGTTGCTATCAGGTTTTCCCCTCTCCCCTTTCTTAACCAGGTGTGTATCATTTGCAATCCCCCAGTCAACAGTGTTACTTTCAAATCTAACTAAGGAGAATTGAAAGACTGTGGCCAGATTTCCACCCACCCTCACTTCTCTCAGTAACCTCAATTTTGTTGCAACTGGACTGGGTGACTTTTCTCATTTAAGGATGTCAATGTTTTAAGTACATCTTCTCTGCCTTATTTAATCCGATCCAACATTGGTACTGCTTCGCTCTTTACCTCTCATTCACGCATCCTATCTTCTAGTGAAGACTTACGTTTCCAAAAAAAGACCTCCTTTTTGGTTTCTAATTTTTTTCCACCCGACTGAACTATGAACCCACCAGTAATTATTGTATTATTTTTTCTTCTTTCAATATTTCAACTGAGATGACTTGCAAGCTATCTGGTTCCAGGCTGATGAAGAAAACCTACTATCAAACCTTTTCCAATGCTACTCTTAGCTCAGCCTCTAGCAGATCCATGACAGTGGACACTTCTTCAGTATTTTTCTGAGGAAGGCAACTAACTTCCTTTCACTTGTCCACAGAGCCAGAAACATAAACCTTGTGAGGAACTGTGGACTGCAAAGGACCATACACCAGCAGTCTGAGGCACAGCTTTGTTAATAAAACATCATCAGAAATATAGCATATTGTAGGAACTGAAGCAGAAGCATTCAAAAATAGCATCTTATACCACGTGTTCATTTTTAATCTGTGTTGTTTCATGCTCCTGCTTTAATGATTTTTCTTACCTAGTGCTGCTAATCAAATCCATTTATTTTCCAAGATAAACAATTACTGTGAAGAAAAAAATGAATTAATAAAATATGTTCGAAAAATTCTGGCAGGAATGGACAGCAAGATCAGAGTTAGAAGATTTTAATTACGTCACAGTTCACAAAATTCAAACATGCCAGCAATTGCTCTTAATAATTGTACATGTAATGGAAGCTAAACACACCTATATTAAAGAATTATCAAAATTAGTTGCTTTTAATTTTATTTTTTCCAATCCTCTCGTGTGGGATAAAGGTATTCATCAAAAGGACTATTTGGTTCAGGCATATGTTTGTTTAATACAATACAATCCTACTTGTAATTTCTTTAAGCCAAAGGTGACTGACTAGTTCATGATAACTAAGATTAATATTTCAAATGATATGTAGATTCACAAATCTCGCCCATCCATTCAACAGTGGTAATGTGGCTGAATATGTGTAAATCATAGAATCATAGAATCCCAAGGGTGCAGAAGGAGGCTATTCGGCCCTTTGAGTCTGCACTGACCCTCTGAAAGTGCACCCCGTGTAGGTCCACCCCCACGCCATCCTTGCAACCCCACCCAACGTTCACATCCCTGGACACTAAAGGGCAATTTGATCAGCGCCAATCCATCTGACCTGCACATCTTTGGACTGTGGGAGGAAACCGGAGCCTCTGGAGGAAACCCACCCAGACACGGGGAGAAAGTGCAAACTCCACACAGACCTATTCTGATCTATATTGACCACTAGTCCTGACTTGCAACGCCTCCCATATGGCATTGGGGTGGTGCCAGCCCACAGATGGTACAGTGGCACCCGAGGCCAGTCAGCCAAGGTTAGAATTGAACCTGGGTCCCTAGAGCTGTGAGGCAGCAGTGCCCCCGTGTATATGTATACGATGTATATACTCAATTGTCACTTCAGAGGGAGAGGAATTTTACTACGCAAATGGTAAATGCTCATCGTAAATCAAAAGTTATTATATGGTCATTATATTAAGTTATACATAATGGCCAGAATTTTCTGGCCATTCACGGTGGTGGGATCTTCCTGTCCCACCGATGGCGCACTCCCACTGCGGGTTCCCCGATGGCAAAGGGTGCATTCAATGGGAAATCCGTTGACAATGGCGGGACCAGAAGACCCCAAATATGACCAATGTTGGGATACCTCCCGCCACCATGAAACAAGTGGTGGGTTGCTTGGAAAATCCTAACCAATATCTTATTGGAAAGTGAAGGAAGTATTGACATTCCTTTATCCCTTATGTAATTGACATCCCTTCCACCCTCTATTAACTTACCTGAAACTCTGTTGCCAGATTCCCAACTCTCACCATGTTGCCTGTACTCATTGTCTGCTGGTTCCCTGACCCGCAGCAGTTCAATATTAAAGCAGGATTTTATGGAGCTATGATTTGATTGATTTGATTTATTGTCACATGTACCAACGTACAGTGAAAAGTATTTTTCTGCGGCCGAGGGAACATACACAGTATGTGCATAGTAGACAAAAAAAGAATAATCGACAGAGTGCATTGACAAATGGTACATCGACAAACAGTGATTGGTTACAATGCGGAACAAAGGGCCAAACAAAGCAAATACATGAGCAGCATAGGACGTCGTGAACAGTGTTCTCACAGGGAACAGATCAGTCCGAGGGAGAGCCATTGAGGAGCCTAGTAGCTGTGGGGAAGAAGCTGTTCCAATGTCTGGATGTGCGGGTCTTCAGACTTCTGTATCTTCTGCCTGGTGGAAGAATCTGGAAGAAGGCAATGCCTGGGTGGGAGGGGTCTCTGATAATGCTGTCTGCCTTCCAGAGGCAGAATCAACGTGGGGGTGGCAAGCTTGTGTGATGCATTGGGCGTTCACCACGCTCTGCAGTCTCTTGCGATCTTGGACCGAGAAGTTGCCATACCAAGCTGTGATGCAGCTGGATAGGATGCTTCTATGGCACATCTGTAGAAGTTTGTGAGAGTTGATGCAGACATGACAAATTTCTTTAGTTGCCATAGGGAGTAGAGATGCTGTTGGGCTTTCTTGACTGTTGCATCAACGCGAGTGGACCAGGACAGACTGTTGATGACCCCCAGGAACTTAAAGCTATCGACCATCTCCACTTCGGAACCATTAATGCATGCTGGGGGGGGGGGGGGGGGGGGGGGTGCGGGGAGGGTCATGCTGGGCTTCCTGAAGTCGATGATCAGTTCCTTGGTATTTCTGCCATTTAGAGAGAGGTTATTTTCGGTAAACCATGCAACCAAGTGATTTATCTCCCTTCTGTAGTCTGATTCGTCATTGTTTAAGATATGACCCACCACAGTCGTATTATCCGCAAAATTATAGATTGAGTTGGAGTTAAATCTTGCCACACAGTCATGTGTATATAGGGAGTACAGTAGAGGACTGAGCACACATCCTTGCGGGGCCCCGGTGTTGAGGCCTATTGTGGAGGAGGTGTTGTTGCCTATCCTGACAGATTGGGGTCTGTTGGTGAGGAAGTCAAGGATCAAACTGCACAGGAAGGGGTCAAGTCCAAGATTGCAGAGTTTTGTTACAAGTCTTGTCGGTATCATGGTGTTGAAGGCGGAGCTGTAGTCTCACATAGGTGTCCTTGTTGTCGAGGTGTTCGAGTGTTCATTGTAGAGCCAGGGGGATAGCATCTGCTGTGGATAGGCGAACTGCAATGGATCGAGACCGTCTGGGAAGCTGCCGTTGATCCGTCTCATAACTAGCCACTCGAAGCATTTCATGATAACAGATGTCAGGGCCACTGGTCGGTAGTCATTGAGGCAGGATACTTTGGTAGTGGTATTATAGTGGCAATGGTACTGGTATTGTGGTGACAATCCAAGGAGTTGGAACTGGTTGTAAATACCATAAATGCCTCAAGTCAATTATAAGTCAATATTTTTACTTTCCTTTTTAATTTTAGACTTTAGATTAGAGGAAAATGTCTGACTTTCTTTGCTGTAATAATATTTAGCATCTGCAGAACATTGTAACAACTACAAAATGATGTCAGGAGTGTACTGTCTGGAAGATAATGATATGTGCTAGATACAGCGGATGTGGCTTTAGCCAAGATGTGTGTGCAGTTGACACCCTGCATGAAGCCTTCAATGTTAATCTGCTTTTCTGAGCAGGCAGGACAAATGCCTTTGTGAGGCAAACCGGGTCCTTCTTTAAATGTACAGATCTGGATTACAACATCAGACCTTGACTGCAATTTTACCTGTGGCCTGAGCTGTTGTGTCTTTACCACCAGGTGAAGATAGTGTAGAGTGGTGTTTATTAATATTGGTGTTTACCATGACAGTAAAATATTAAATATACAAGCATCCTTTGTCACAAGTGGGGCAGCACGGTAGCATGGTGGTTAGCACAATGCTTCACAGCTCCAGGGTCCCAGGTTCGATTCCCGGCTGGGTCACTGTCTGTGCGAAGTCTGCACGTCCTCCCCGTGTGTGCGTGGGTTTCCTCCGGGTGCTCCGGTTTCCTCCCACAGTCCAAAGATGTGCGGGTTAGGTGGCTTGGCCATGCTAAATTGCCCGTAGTGTCCTAAAAAGTAAGGTTAAGAGTGGGGTTGTTGGGTTACGGGTATAGGGTGGATACGTGGGTTTGAGTAGGGTGATCATGGCTCGGCACAACATCGAGGGCCGAAGGGCCTGTTCTGTGCTGTACTGTTCTATGTTCTATGTTCTATGTTCTAAGTTGTTCAAAACTCTGAAAAGTATCCTAAAACTGTTGTAAGTTAGGACAGTGCTGGAGGCATGATAATCAGCAATCCTAGACTGGAGAGGAATAAAACATATGGCCTGGGTTTTTGCTCCACTTTGCTATTTGCAGGAGAGCTTGCTTTTTCTGGAAATATCACGCACAGATGGGATTTGGTCTCAGTTGTAATTCCTACTTTCAAGTCATACTCAAGTAGTTTGATACCACACAAACATGTGGAATGATAATTTGACACGGTATTGGAAGTTGGATAAGAAATTGGTCAGAAAATTAACAGGAGGTGGGAAAGAATGCTGAGCAGGAGCTTTTAGGGATTGGTATTGAAATCTCTTCTTGTATCAAGAAACTTAATGTAAATTGGATAAATTTGTGGATTATTTTAGATTAAAATGTCCAATTATTTGAAAAGGGAGTGGAGGCGATACTAAATAGTTTGGACAAAAGATGTAGGTGAGACGAACAATGATGTGGACAAGTGTATTGTACTGCATGTAGAGAAAATCATGGGAGACCTGCATATTCCATGAATGGTGTGAAATAGCTAGGGATGAAATCAAAAAAGATCTATGGATCTTAATCGACAGAACATTTAACGTCTTTGACCAATGCAGAGGAGTAATCAACAAAGCAAATAGAATGCTGAACGGTATAGACAATATAGTAGAACGCAAGTCAGAGGAAGTCATGCACAAACTAGCCAATGAGACACATAAGAGATAGTCAAATGCTGGGACAAGTTCAGGCAGTAGTCATGAAGTTGATCAATATTGTAAGAGATTAGGAGGAAAGTCTGCAGATGTATATAAGATAACATATGGTATTGAAAAGGTAAATATGAAATATTACTTCAAACTAAAAATGACAGTGGCAGCAATCAAAATTAGGATTTATGTCTAGAAGTCCTTGTTCACACAAGCCACACTCGAAAATTAGAACTGACTCCCAAATGGTTTCATAGGAGTGAAAACAGTAGAATTTTTCAATTAAAAAAAGGTAGACATGTTGTAATGAGGGGGACGCCATGTCTTTGTGGATGGATGAACTAAAAAGGTCTTTCTCATCCATATTTATATCTTGTGACCAGTGCCCATGTCGCTATACCCAAAGATGAATCAGCCCCTTCAGGAGAAAATGTTGAGGGGTGAAACATGAAACCAGAGCTAGGTGAAAAGGAAAAGTAAAATATATAACCCAAGAAAAATGCCAAAGTCAAAGAATTAGGAAATGTATTCTCTAAATTTCACAGCGAGTGTTATTTGAAATTGTCATGCCATTGTATGTGTTAAATTATTTTATTTTAAATATGCTAAAATGTTTGTGATTCATTCTGTAAGTGATTTAAATAAACATCAGGCACAAAGAGTATAAACTTTTATATCATATGGTCAGGAAAGAAGGAAATAAATGTTTCATCTTTAAAGTGCCCTTTGTCACATCTACATCATGGCTGATTTAATGAGCTTGTTCAATTACGCATGAACTTGGTGTATATCTGTGTGTCACAAAATGCTTTAGTCTGGATTATCATCAATTCTCACCAGGTGCAACTACTGAAATAAGCCATTTCAATCAAAACCCGTTGCCAGGTTGCAGCGAAGGGTCATAATTTCGAACCCATCTGTGAAATTGACAAAAAAAGCTCAGTCTACTGTGTCTCTTATTATTTCCTGTATATAGTCAGCCTTTGGGTGGTGCTTTTGTGCAATGTTGAAGTTTCAGTGCAGACTTAAGCTCTACCAACCTTTCTGCAGCCCAAACACACAGAATAATATTTCTTTCTGACACGGAAAAGATAAATTAGGACTGTTCTTGTTATTCAATTTTGCATATTATTTCAGCACACTGAGATGACACAAAAATATTTTTCGAACTGATACAAGAATAAGTGGAAGATATTTTGGAGTGTCTTTCTTTCTTCGCACTGTACTCGTTATCACATTGTTTTGTCTGTATATAGGCACATAGAGCAAATTTATCAAGGAAGGAGTTAATCTCCTGGGTGTGGAAAATAATTGTTTATATACAGCTTGTTACGTTTTGTCTTTTTATAATGGTAAAATTGTTATATTTTAACATCTTACTATGTCGGGGCTCTTTTGGTTTGTGGAAATCTATGCTGACCGATTCCATGACTTTCTTTATCCAAAAGATTTTAAAGACATAAGTAGCAAATACATTTTATTGGCAAACCTTTCAAAAGGTTAAAGAGCACATGTTAAACACTGTTGTTTTTGAAATAAACCATAATCCTATTGTTTCTACAGTTAACCATTTCCATAGTATTTTGGGGATTTTAAAATGTTGCTTTATTGTAGCAGGAACACATTAAATGTATCGATAAATGCCACAGAATAACTTCATGTTATTCTTTATAATGGCTTCATTTGAGGTACAATCACCTTTAAAACTGAAATCCACCTCCCAGCCCAAGCTAGGTTCCTGAAAGTCAGGTTCCATCTGTGTTGTCAGTACCTGAGTACCTGATACTTCCCAGGGAGAGCAATTAACGGAGCAGTCAAGGCTGGATTCTCAGTTAATTTTTTAAGTACCTTTATGTCTGTTGAGGTAAAAGATTGTATAATCACTATTGAACTTGATAAAATGTCTCACCAAGGCTTTAGGTCAAAGTTTTTACTTAAAGTCACATTTGCCTGGCAGACTGTGTGATTTTGCAAAGACATTGGGTATCTATTTAAATTTTAATGGTAAAAACTTTACAACCATATTTTAAATTTGGTCTCTTGATATTATTGCAGACCCGATTATTGTCCCTTGACCATTGAGTTATGCCTGAAGCTGCTATTTCACATTTAAGGCCTGTAGCTAAGGCGATCTGTGGTAATTGATCATGTCTATTTGCACTACTTCTGACATTGTACGGCAGCCCCAAAGAGTGTACAGTATGCCTGGCTAGCTACTCATCTTAATGATCTACTAAATCTTAACCTAATTGGAAAATATTAAATGCGTCATCTCAAGTCATTTCCAAACCTCTAAGTGTTGAATAGGATGCTGACTTTTAAAAAAACAGTGACACGTCCCACTTACATGGCAAAAGACACTGGTTAAAGTCAGGTACAACTTATTTCTGTTAGAGAAATATTTAACACAATTAAAAGTAATTGAAAAGAACATAGCCAGTGATTGTTATAATAACAGCTAACTAAACATTTTTGTAGTTGTTATCTCAATCCGTAGAACATAGACACGCAGACAGGTATTCTGGGATACTGTATTAAGAAAAGTGTTGACCAAGCAAGATTTCACTAGACAAATGTCTGCTCATTGTGTGAAGCATGAAGGCCGTGATAGATGATTTCAAACAACAGAGCGCAGCCAGTGAGACAAAATTAGTGTTGTTTTAATTACCAGTGTCTGTAATGTTATCTATCCATAACTGTCTCAAAATGGACTGTCAATGAGTAGAATCGAGGAGTGGGGAGAGGAGCCCTGAGCAGATTCACTCTTTTGGGTGCAGCTGTTATCTGCACTTTCTCAGAAAATTTGCCTGTTCTCCTAAAAAAATAATCATTCACCTCTTTCCATAAACAGTCTTTCAAGGACCAATTTGTTTTCTTGCAGCTCCTTACAGTAGCACCTTTTATCTTCCATTTGTAATAAAGACATTGGGTATTGTCCATTAAAAAATTGCTTGAAGGTCAGGGTGATGTTTTTTTCGCAGTAAAAGTGGTTTGCTTGATATTCTGCAGCAGGGATCTCAGTCACTCTATGTTATGTTCGATGTCAGTTTCAGAGAGCATCTCGATCCGAAGATGCTTTCTTTTGTCCATTAGGACGACTGACTTTATTTGTTTCCATACATTACCGCTGTTTTTGAAAACTAAGTATTTATTTCATTTAAGTCTTGTTGAGATGAAGGATATCCTGTCTTCCCTTGTGTTTTTCAAAATGGCCCATATGACACATTCTACAAATGAGCATGGAGAGCAATCGAGCTAATAGATTACAGTAATTATCCAATCTTTGGCTAGTTTGTATTGGCAAACTATAAATACAGTACACATTAGAACAAGGTGCTTACAGAATGTACATGAAAGGTCAAAGTAATTTGCAAGCTGCTAGTCATTAGAATATGCTAAAAACCATTGCTTCAGGGTTCAGCTTTTAATGATGAATACATTGATTATTAAACAGTGTACGAAAAATACACCAGAGCCACTGTAGTGTGTTCATGGGTCGCCTTCTTTTGGAAGAAAAAAAAAATCAACTAAGCTCCAGAATGTGAACATTGAGAAATATAATTGCAATGTGAAAATTCCTCAGAGGAACTTGGCACATATTAAAAGAAAAACTTGAGACATGTTTGTGATAAGATTACTAATAAATCTCTTGTAAGTCTTAGACTCCTGACAATAACATAGCAACAGAGCACTTCATCTTCAAATACTGCAAAATTTAGAATTGGTCACAAACAATCTAAATTATGACTGATGCTAGGCAGATGCTGTGCTGCACAGTGTTGCCCATCATAAATCTCTCATTCCTTATATGCAAATTAAATTCCATTTTAAAAGATAATTCTTCAAATGAATGTCATGTGTGAATGCAGGTCCAACGCTGACGATTGCTGGTGTGTGCAAACTCTGCCACACAATATGTATTGCATTCACATGGGGGAAGTGATACAGCTTAGCATATTTTCTGGTACAGACGGTAGTTTTTACAGCGAGTTAAGGTTTTCCCTCACTAAGTAGCTTCACTGGAGCTTGTGGCAGAGTAAGTAGCAGAGTGTAAACAGCAGCCACTTTCTGAGCTGTCTGCTCGCTCTTTTTCCTCGGTGACAGAGCAGAGGTACTTGTTCAGTGACTGCTTGTCTTGTCTGGTCAAAATCATCAGGTTTCTTTCAATTCTCTGAGACCACGAGCACCTGGGCCGGCTCCAAATAAAGCACGAGAGGCTGAGATTTTTCCTTTATTGGAATGTGTCTTATGGCTGCCTTGTCAGTCAAGTTAAGTCAGTGTCAGTGCTGCTGACATGTAGATTCCTTGATCTTTCTTCTTTTCTGTGTTTTAACCTGCCCTGAGACATTTATCGTATATATATATTAAATAACCATTTTTAATGTATGGGCACAAAAATGTCAGTACCTGTAGATTGAATTAATTGATTTAAAAACCCTGTATTTGAAGAGCCATGCTCATTCATATAATGAATGAAATGAAGCATATTTGGAGCGTACTGCAGTCGTGTGCCAGTACTGGTAATGACAGTATTGTGTACAGAGTACTTCAATTAAAATTCATAGTACTGGAAACCCGGTTATCTCTCACCTACACCAACACACCTTTCAAAATCCTGACAAGTATCATTTTTATACCTAGGTTTCTCTTATACAGCACATGGATTATATTATATTAAACAAGTCCTTTGTGATTTAACCATCATAACTTGAAAAAGTTTAGTACTGATATCTTTCAGCATTGCTGGCATACTTTTACTAATTATACATTTTCAATACTTCTTGATGGCAAATGACATTTTCTGCTTAAAGTGACATGGAAAATTGCTTGGCAAACCTCTTTTGTGCGCAAGGAGAGCATTTAAATTATGATGGCACCATTCACAAATGACAAAGTTAAAGTTTCAATGTGATGTGCATTTGCAAACATGTTGGGACGGTTTTCCACGCGTAATCTTTTCATTGAAGGTGATGTCCCTTTAAAGAGATTTCTATACCTTTGACTGAAATGCAATGTTATCTATTGTGACCGTACACACTATTCAAGCTACAAGGCTGTAACCTGCATATCAGAGTGCTCACTGCTAATCCATTCATTAGGCATTTTATGCAAATATTGTTTGTTTATAAACAAATTAGCTACAAGGATTTTCAAAACAGGTGCTGTAGTGTGAATGCGCACTAAATGATGTGGTACTGAAAGAATTAATTAGACCTTCAGATGTAATTAGTTGCAATAATTTGTGTGATTAGCGGCTTGGTTAAGAAGTTAGACACACGCATTGTAATGCATGAAAGAGCCACTATAGTAGCTTTTAGTTACATACGGTGTACATGATATATCCTCACATGTGCAAAATTTTTCAAAAAGTGCTGACAATGCTGCAGTTAATTACAAAGGTTCTATGAAATTCTTTGAGCCACAGATTACGGATGAGTCATTCAGTCATCAAAGCCGAGCTACAATCTGGTATTATTATTTTAAACCCGTTTTAAATCTATGCCACAATATATGGGTTTGGTGTTTTTCTACATTTGTTTTGCCGCTTAGTAAAATCGTGTGCTTGTGCTTTTAAACTGCAGCCATAAATACACAATCCAGGTGTAAAATTGATCACCAAACTCCATTGAGCAATCTTGAAAACACTTAGACCAGAATCGCTTTTGAAGATCACGTGCCAGTGATGTCAGTCACCAAAATGTGATCTGCACATTTATTTGAAAATGTGACGTTTCTTACTCGCCACAAATAATTATGTTTTGGATTGTAATTGTTTGATGCAATATGTTTGAATCACAATACTTGCATTTATACAGCATCTTTCATATTGAGATATCTCAAAGTGCTTTACAGGGTGAAATTATTGAAGAGCAGTGACACTTGTCATGCAGACTAAAATGACAGATTCTTAAATCTTCGGAGTTTACTGACAGCTATACTGTCACACTCATTGCCGGCTCAATGGATTTTTGTTTTGGGCTTTTGGTCGACCAACTGGCTGGGGCTTGTTCTGGTTGTGATTCTTAGGCCACATCCTCATTTATATTTGGTAGGTGAATTGCAGGGCATCAGACAACTGTCCAGCTGATGTTTGCCAGGTTGAAGCCTGATCTGACAAGGACAGCTGACACATGACAGTAGCATAGTGGCTGTGCAACTGGACTAGTAATCCAGAGGTTTAAGGTAATAATCTAGACAGAGGATTACAGATTTCACCAGGGCAGCTGGGGGATTTAAACTTCATTAAATAACTGTGGAATAAAAGCTTGCATCAGTAATAGTGATCATGAAAATACCAGATTGTCATTAGACATCTGGTCCTCTTATAGCCTTTGGGAAAGAAAATCTGCTATTCTTACCTGGTCTGGCCTATTTGTGACTCCAGACCCACATCAATGTGATTGACTCTTGAAAAAGCCGAGCAAACAGTCCAGTGGTATCACACTGCCACAGAAAACTCAAAAGAGGCAGGAAACCAGACCATCTAAGCACTGTGGTGATATGCATCACTGTAAATACACAAGGGGTTAACGTAAATACACGTAGATGAGCTAGACACTAGAGGGAGCACCAGAGACATGACACACAGACATTCAACCAATAGGCCAGTAAGATAGGACACGACCAATGGGCATTCACGACACACACAGAGGTGACACGACCACAGGAGGGCATTACACCAACCCATATAAAAGGACACAGCACACATGATCTTCCTCTTTCCAGTGGAGACACTTAGTGAGTACACAGGGTTTATTGAACACATCACACCCATCACGTGGATTGTCGCAGACTGGTTAGGTAGTGTGAGTAGCTATAGCAGGATTAACAGGAGAGTCGAATCCAAGTAGGAGAATCGTTAACAGTTTAATGAATGCGTTAAAGCTATCTCCAAGTCTGAACCTTCCTTTGTCAGAGTGCACATCAAGGAAGCAGCTTATGCTACGTCAAGAGCATAACAAAACAAGCACCAGACAATACATAGGCCCAACTAATCCAATCAACTCCTCAATGTGCAAGCCAGGGAGGTTGGCCCTTAGAGGGAAGGAGTTATAGTTTTCTTACCCTACCGTGAGTTCCTATTCTTCTCCCATTCGGGTTTTATACTGGTGATAAGGGTAAAGTGGAGTTGCCACAGCCGCCGTGCATTCTACTGTCGACCCACTTCGTTCAAACCCATGGGGTCCTCCACTCCAAATATGGATTCCACACATCGGGAAACTTTACCTGTTCAACGCAGGTACCGATGACTGGACCCAATACATAGAACGGGTGCAATATTTATTTTGGTCGCAAAGGATTGTAGGGGATGAAAGGCAGACCGTTATCCTACTGACAGTAGTCGGGAGACCCACCTATGCGCTCACCAAGAGCCTCACGCATCAGGACAGACAAGACTTCAAGCCTTTTGCCACATTGGTGGCTTGGTCGAGGCGCACCTTAATCCTCAGGCGCCGATACTGCTTCACCGGTTCTGGTTCCACACAGCCTCGCAGGTCCAAGAAGAATCAAATGGCTACCCTTTGGCACATTTGAAGACGCTCGCTGCCACATGTGAGTTCGGGGCTGCACTGTCCGAATCCTCACGGACCGGTTCATCTGTGGGCTCAGAAACGGCAATACCCAAAGATGACTCCGTATGGATGCCGACTTAACATTGCCATGTCCCGAGAGAGCGTGGAGCATGGGGTCCAAGAGCTGGCACTCCTGAAACATGGCCGCCAGAATGACCGCCGACCTACTGCCCCCGGACATGGATGACATGAGCAGCCACAAAGCGAGAGCAACTGTAGGACCCAAAGCTATCGCTACTGTGCACCTAGGCGCAACCGGGAAGATTTCCCTGAAACAGAACGGCAAGAAGGTTATGGAGGACCAGGGGCTGGGTGCCTCGAACAGGGCCGGGGTGCTGGACAAGCTCAGGAGGGTCCCATTCCCTGCCAGAACCCCAGGCGTTACCACAGAGGCTGGGGGTTCAATGTGGAGGTCCAGGAGGAAGAGTACCAGCAATTACGCTGCGTTACTGTCCCCAAGGTGGCATCCATCCGAATTGTGTTAATTGACATGGAACTCGATACTGGAGCAGCGGTCTGAGTGACCAGCCACCGGATGTTCAACATTATCAAGTCTGGTCTCCAGATCTTGGAACTTCGGGACACGGATGCTTGATTGGTAATGTACACTGGAGAGCTGGTGGCCATTGAGGAAACCACCCAAGTGACCGTGGCCTACAGGACCAGTCAGCATGTTTGCACTTGGTGGTAGTTCGTGGAGGAGGAACCAGCTTACTGGGCTGCGATATGCTATGCCACCCTAGAATTGGACTGGCAATGAGTCTGTTGCATGTACCCCCAGGGCCCAGAAGGAGTGCTGGTTTTTGTGGAAGGCCTCGGGTCAATAAAGGGCATGACGGACAGGACGCACAGCCCCGTTATTTCCGCCCCCATCCAGAGCCATGCGTGTTGTGACCGAAGGTCGACGCCGAGCTGGATCGTCTGGACTGTTTGGGAATCATCTTCCCTGCCCATTTCACCGATTGGGCTGTGCTAATGGTCCCGGTGCTAAAACCCAACGGATCCATACGTTTGTGCAGAGAGTACAAAATGAAGGTGAACTATGTCTCTCGCCTGGATCGTTACCCAGTCCTGCTTATTGAAGACCTGTATGCAGAACTCAGCGATGGTGCCACATTCACAAAGCTCGACGTGAGTATGTGGAACACACATACCTGCAACTGTCATGGACCCGGAATCTTGGACATGCGTGATGGTAAACACCCAGAGAGGGTGGTATGAATACACCTGATTGCCTATCGGGGTTTCATCGGCCTGTGCGATTTTCCAAGGAATGATGGAAAACACCCTGTGGGGTCTACCCAGGGTGGCCGTATACCTAGACGACACACTCATTACCAGGGCCTCGGAAAAGGAACAGTTGGAGAGACTGGCCAAAGTCCTCTGGTGCTTTGAACAGATCGGCATCTGCCTCCGCAAGGAGAAATGCATTTTTAACACCCCCAAAGTCACCTAGCTGGGATACCGGGTCGACAAAACGGGGCTTCACCCACTGGAGGACAGTGTACGGGTCATCTGGCAGGTTCCAATCCCGAAAGACCCAAAAAAAACTCCATTCCTTTTTGGGGCTCATAAACGACTATGGAAAATTCATCCCCGGCTTGGCTACTCTGCTTAGCCCGCTCCACAATCTACTACTAAAAGGGCACCAGTGGGAATGGAAACACCCCACATCAGAAGGCATTCCAAGAGGTGAAGAGGCAGTTGTCCTCTGAGAGATTATTGATGCAATTCGACCTGGCAAAGGCGCTTCACCTGACGTGCAACGCTATAGCGTTGGAGCTGTTCTCGCACACCAGTTGCTCGACAGAGTGACCGATAGCTTTCAGTCACGCACACAGGCCATCACCGAGCTGAAATATACCCAAATTGAGAAGGACAGCCTGGCAGTGCTATTTGGTGTCCGAAGATTCCACCAGTGTATCTATGGGCATGCATTTATGGTCTATAGAGACTTCATACTGTTCCTGGGACTACTCAAGGAGGATCAACTGATTCCCCTGATCACATCTGTTCGGGTCCAGTGATGGGCATTGCCCCTGGCTGCACAGAAATGCACACTGGAACGCCACCGAGCATGCAGATGGACACGCTGGAACACCGCCCGGGTCTGTGTATCCAACACGCTGGAACACCGCCCGGGCCCATGTATCCAACACGCTGGAACACCGCCCGGGCCCATAGATCCCACAGGCTGGAACAACACCCAGGCTCGTGGATCCCACACGCTGGAACATCACCTGGACCCGAGTATACAACACACTGGAACATCACCTGGACCCGTGTATCCAACATGCTGGAACACTGGCTAGGCCCATAGATCCCACAGGCTGGAACAACACCCGGGCTCGTGGATCCCACATGCTGGAACATCACCTGGACCCGTGTATACAACACGCTGGAAAACCGCCCGGGCCCGTGGATCCCACACGCTGGAACATCACCTGGACCCGTGTATCCAACATGCTGGAACACTGGCTAGGCCCATAGATCCCACACGCTGGAACAACACCCGGGCTCGTGGATCCCACATGCTGGAACATCACCTGGACCCGTGTATCCAACATGCTGGAACACTGGCTAGGCCCATAGATCCCACACGCTGGAACAACACCCGGGCTCGTGGATCCCACATGCTGGAACATCACCTGGACCCGTGTATCCAACATGCTGGAAAACCGCCCAGGCCCGAGGATCCCACACGCTGGAACACTGGCTAGGCCCATAGATCCCAGACGCTGGAACACTGCCTGGGCCCGTGGATCCCACACGCTGGAACACTGGCTAGGCCCATAGATCCCACACGCTGGAACAACACCCAGGCTCGTGGATCCCACACGCTGGAACAACGCTGGACCCGTGTATCCCACACGCTGGAACACTGCCTGGGCCCGTGGATCCCACACGCTGGCATAACGCTTGGGCCCGTGGATCCCACACGCTGGAACATCACCTGGACCCGTGTATACAACACGCTGGAACACCGCCCGGGCCCATAGATCCCACACGCTGGAACATCACCTGGACCCGTGTATACAACACGCTGGAACACCGCCCGAGCCCGTGGATCCCACACGCTGGAACACCACCTGGACCCGAGTATACAACACACTGGAACATCACCTGGACCCGTGTATCCAACATGCTGGAACACTGGCTAGGCCCATAGATCCCACAGGCTGGAACAACACCCGGGCTCGTGGATCCCACATGCTGGAACATCACCTGGACCCGTGTATACAACACGCTGGAAAACCGCCCAGGCCCGAGGATCCCACACGCTGGAACACTGGCTAGGCCCATAGATCCCACACGCTGGAACAACACCCAGGCTCGTGGATCCCACACGCTGGAACAAGGCTGGACCCGTGTATCCCACACGCTGGAACACTGCCTGGGCCCGTGGATCCCACACGCTGGCATAACGCTTGGGCCCGTGGATCCCACATGCTGGAACACTGCCTGGGCCCGTGGATCCCACACGCTGGCATAACGCTTGGGCCCGTGGATCCCACATGCTGGAACACTGCCTGGGCCCGTGGATCCCACACGCTGGCATAACGCTTGGGCCCGTGGATCCCACACGCTGGAACACCGCCGGACCCATGGATCCAAGAGGCTGGAACACCGCCGGACCCGTGGATCCCAGACGCTGGAACAATGCCCGGGCCCGTGGATCCCAGACGCTGGAATACTGGCTTGGCGCGTGGATCCCAGACGCTGGAACACTGCCTGGGCCCGTGGATCCCACACACTGGAACACTGCCTGGGTCCGTGGATCCCACACGCTGGAACACCACCAGACCCTTGGTTCCAAGAGGCTGGAACACTGCCTGGGCCCGTGGTTCCAAGAGGCTGGAACACCAGCTGGGCCCATGGATCCCACACGCTGGAACACTGCCTGGGCCCGTGGATCCCACACGCTGGAACACCGCCTGGGCCCGTGAATCCCACACGCTGGAACACCGCCGGACCCGTGGATCCAAGAGGCTGGAACACCAGCTGGGCCCGCGGACCCCCCACGCTGGAACACCGCCTGGGCCCATGGATCCCACACGCTGGAACACTGCCCGGGCCCGTGGATCCCAGACGCTGGAACACTGCCTGGGCCCGTGGATCCCAGACGCTGGAACACTGCCCGGGTCCGTGGATCCCAGACGCTGGAACACTGCCTTGGCCTGTGGATCCCAGACGCTGGAACACTGCCTGGGTCCGTGGATCCCAGACGCTGGAACACTGCCTGGGTCCGTGGATCCCAGACGCTGGAACACTGCCTGGGCCCGTGGATCCCAGACGCTGGAACACTGCCTGGGTCCGTGGATCCCAGACGCTGGAACACTGCCTGGGCCCGTGGATCCCACACGCTGGAACACTGCCTTGGCCTGTGGATCCCAGACGCTGGAACACTGCCTGGGCCCGTGGATCCACACGCTGGAACAACGCTGGACCCGTGTATCCCACACGCTGGAACACTGCCTGGGCCCGTGGATCCCACACGCTGGCATAACGCTTGGGCCCGTGGATCCCACATGCTGGAACACCGCCGGACCCATGGATCCAAGATGCTTGAACACCGGCCGGGCCCGTGGATCCCACACGCTGGAACACACCTGGCCCGTGAATCCCACACGCTGGAACACCGCCGGACCCGTGGATCCAAGAGGCTGGAACACCGCCGGACCCGTGGATCCCAGACGCTGGAACAATGCCCGGACCCGTGGATCCCAGACGCTGGAACAATGCCCGGGCCCGTGGATCCCACACGCTGGAACAATGCCCGGGCCCGTGGATCCCAGACGCTGGAATACTGGCTTGGCGCGTGGATCCCAGACGCTGGAACACTGCCTGGGCCCGTGGATCCCACACACTGGAACAATGCCCGGGCCCGTGGATCCCACACGCTGGAACAATGCCCGGGCCCGTGGATCCCAGACGCTGGAATACTGGCTTGGCGCGTGGATCCCAGACGCTGGAACACTGCCTGGGCCCGTGGATCCCACACACTGGAACACTGCCTGGGTCCGTGGATCCCACACGCTGGAACACCGCCTGGGCCCATGGATCCCACACACTGGAACACTGCCTGGGTCCGTGGATCCCACACGCTGGAACACCACCAGACCCTTGGTTCCAAGAGGCTGGAACACCAGCTGGGCCCGTGGATCCCAGACGCTGGAACACTGCCTGGGCCCATGGATCCCACACGCTGGAACACTGCCTGGGCCCGTGGATCCCACACGCTGGAACACCGCCTGGGCCCGTGAATCCCACACGCTGGAACACCGCCGGACCCGTGGATCCAAGAGGCTGGAACACTGCCTGGGCCCGTGGATCCCACACACTGGAACACTGCCTGGGTCCGTGGATCCCACACACTGGAACACTGCCTGGGTCCGTGGATCCCACACACTGGAACACTGCCTGGGCCCGTGGATCCCACACGCTGGAACACCGCCTGGGCCCGCGGACCCCACATGCTGGAACACTGCCTGGGCCCATGGATCCCACACGCTGGAACACTGCCTGGGCCCGCGGACCCCCCACGCTGGAACACCGCCTGGGCCCATGGATCCCACACGCTGGAACAATGCCCGGGCCCGTGGATCCCAGACGCTGGAACACTGCCTGGGCCCGTGGATCCCAGACGCTGGAACACTGCCCGGGTCCGTGGATCCCAGACGCTGGAACACTGCCTTGGCCTGTGGATCCCAGACGCTGGAACACTGCCTGGGTCCGTGGATCCCAGACGCTGGAACACTGCCTGGGTCCGTGGATCCCAGACGCTGGAACACTGCCTGGGTCCGTGGATCCCAGACGCTGGAACACTGCCTGGGTCCGTGGATCCCAGACGCTGGAACACTGCCTGGGTCCGTGGATCCCAGACGCTGGAACATCACCTGGACCCGTGTATCCAACATGCTGGAACACTGGCTAGGCCCATAGATCCCACACGCTGGAACAACACCCGGGCTCGTGGATCCCACATGCTGGAACATCACCTGGACCCGTGTATCCAACATGCTGGAAAACCGCCCAGGCCCGAGGATCCCAGACGCTGGAACACTGCCTGGGCCCGTGGATCCCACACGCTGGAACACTGGCTAGGCCCATAGATCCCACACGCTGGAACAACACCCAGGCTCGTGGATCCCACACGCTGGAACAACGCTGGACCCGTGTATCCCACACGCTGGAACACTGCCTGGGCCCGTGGATCCCACACGCTGGCATAACGCTTGGGCCCGTGGATCCCACACGCTGGAACATCACCTGGACCCGTGTATACAACACGCTGGAACACCGCCCGGGCCCATAGATCCCACACGCTGGAACATCACCTGGACCCGTGTATACAACACGCTGGAACACCGCCCGAGCCCGTGGATCCCACACGCTGGAACACCACCTGGACCCGAGTATACAACACACTGGAACATCACCTGGACCCGTGTATCCAACATGCTGGAACACTGGCTAGGCCCATAGATCCCACAGGCTGGAACAACACCCGGGCTCGTGGATCCCACATGCTGGAACATCACCTGGACCCGTGTATACAACACGCTGGAAAACCGCCCAGGCCCGAGGATCCCACACGCTGGAACACTGGCTAGGCCCATAGATCCCACACGCTGGAACAACACCCAGGCTCGTGGATCCCACACGCTGGAACAAGGCTGGACCCGTGTATCCCACACGCTGGAACACTGCCTGGGCCCGTGGATCCCACACGCTGGCATAACGCTTGGGCCCGTGGATCCCACATGCTGGAACACTGCCTGGGCCCGTGGATCCCACACGCTGGCATAACGCTTGGGCCCGTGTATCCCACACGCTGGAACACTGCCTGGGCCCGTGGATCCCACACGCTGGCATAACGCTTGGGCCCGTGGATCCCACACGCTGGAACACCGCCGGACCCATGGATCCAAGAGGCTGGAACACCGCCGGACCCGTGGATCCCAGACGCTGGAACAATGCCCGGGCCCGTGGATCCCAGACGCTGGAATACTGGCTTGGCGCGTGGATCCCAGACGCTGGAACACTGCCTGGGCCCGTGGATCCCACACACTGGAACACTGCCTGGGTCCGTGGATCCCACACGCTGGAACACCACCAGACCCTTGGTTCCAAGAGGCTGGAACACTGCCTGGGCCCGTGGTTCCAAGAGGCTGGAACACCAGCTGGGCCCATGGATCCCACACGCTGGAACACTGCCTGGGCCCGTGGATCCCACACGCTGGAACACCGCCTGGGCCCGTGAATCCCACACGCTGGAACACCGCCGGACCCGTGGATCCAAGAGGCTGGAACACCAGCTGGGCCCGCGGACCCCCCACGCTGGAACACCGCCTGGGCCCATGGATCCCACACGCTGGAACAATGCCCGGGCCCGTGGATCCCAGACGCTGGAACACTGCCTGGGCCCGTGGATCCCAGACGCTGGAACACTGCCCGGGTCCGTGGATCCCAGACGCTGGAACACTGCCTTGGCCTGTGGATCCCAGACGCTGGAACACTGCCTGGGTCCGTGGATCCCAGACGCTGGAACACTGCCTGGGTCCGTGGATCCCAGACGCTGGAACACTGCCTGGGTCCGTGGATCCCAGACGCTGGAACACTGCCTGGGTCCGTGGATCCCAGACGCTGGAACACTGCCTGGGTCCGTGGATCCCAGACGCTGGAACACTGCCTGGGTCCGTGGATCCCAGACGCTGGAACACTGCCTGGGTCCGTGGATCCCAGACGCTGGAACACTGCCTGGGTCCGTGGATCCCAGACGCTGGAACACTGCCTGGGCCCGTGGATCCCAGACGCTGGAACACTGCCTTGGCCTGTGGATCCCAGACGCTGGAACACTGCCTGGGCCCGTGGATCCCACACGCTGGAACAACGCTGGACCCGTGTATCCCACACGCTGGAACACTGCCTGGGCCCGTGGATCCCACACGCTGGCATAACGCTTGGGCCCGTGGATCCCACATGCTGGAACACCGCCGGACCCATGGATCCAAGATGCTTGAACACCGGCCGGGCCCGTGGATCCCACACGCTGGAACACCACCTGGGCCCGTGAATCCCACACGCTGGAACACCGCCGGACCCGTGGATCCAAGAGGCTGGAACACCGCCGGACCCGTGGATCCCAGACGCTGGAACAATGCCCGGACCCGTGGATCCCAGACGCTGGAACAATGCCCGGGCCCGTGGATCCCACACGCTGGAACAATGCCCGGGCCCGTGGATCCCAGACGCTGGAATACTGGCTTGGCGCGTGGATCCCAGACGCTGGAACACTGCCTGGGCCCGTGGATCCCACACACTGGAACACTGCCTGGGTCCGTGGATCCCACACGCTGGAACACCACCAGACCCTTGGTTCCAAGAGGCTGGAACACTGCCTGGGCCCGTGGTTCCAAGAGGCTGGAACACCAGCTGGGCCCGTGGATCCCAGACGCTGGAACACTGCCTGGGCCCATGGATCCCACACGCTGGAACACTGCCTGGGCCCGTGGATCCCACACGCTGGAACACCGCCTGGGCCCGTGAATCCCACACGCTGGAACACCGCCGGACCCGTGGATCCAAGAGGCTGGAACACTGCCTGGGCCCGTGGATCCCACACACTGGAACACTGCCTGGGTCCGTGGATCCCACACACTGGAACACTGCCTGGGTCCGTGGATCCCACACACTGGAACACTGCCTGGGCCCGTGGATCCCACACGCTGGAACACCGCCTGGGCCCGCGGACCCCCCACGCTGGAACACCGCCTGGGCCCATGGATCCCACACGCTGGAACACTGCCTGGGCCCGCGGACCCCCCACGCTGGAACACCGCCTGGGCCCATGGATCCCACACGCTGGAACACTGCCCGGGCCCGTGGATCCCAGACGCTGGAACACTGCCCGGGTCCGTGGATCCCAGACGCTGGAACACTGCCTTGGCCTGTGGATCCCAGACGCTGGAACACTGCCTGGGTCCGTGGATCCCAGACGCTGGAACACTGCCTGGGTCCGTGGATCCCAGACGCTGGAACACTGCCTGGGTCCGTGGATCCCAGACGCTGGAACACTGCCTGGGTCCGTGGATCCCAGACGCTGGAACACTGCCTTGGCCTGTGGATCCCAGACGCTGGAACACTGCCTGGGCCCATGGATCCCAGACGCTGGAACACTGCCTGGGTCCGTGGATCCCAGACGCTGGAACACTGCCTGGGCCCATGGATCCCACACGCTGGAACACTGCCTGGGTCCGTGGATCCCAGACGCTGGAACACTGCCTGGGTCCGTGGATCCCAGACGCTGGAACACTGCCTGGGCCCATGGATCCCACACGCTGGAACACTGCCTGGGTCCGTGGATCCCAGACGCTGGAACACTGCCTGGGCCCGTGGATCCCAGACGCTGGAACAACACCCAGGCTCGTGGATCCCACACGCTGGAACAACGCTGGACCCGTGTATCCCACACGCTGGAACACTGCCTGGGCCCGTGGATCCCACACGCTGGCATAACGCTTGGGCCCGTGGATCCCACACGCTGGAACATCGCCGGACCCATGGATCCAAGATGCTTGAACACCGGCCGGGCCCGTGGATCCCACACGCTGGAACACCACCTGGGCCCGTGAATCCCACACGCTGGAACACCGCCGGACCCGTGGATCCAAGAGGCTGGAACACCGCCGGACCCGTGGATCCCAGACGCTGGAACAATGCCCGGGCCCGTGGATCCCACACGCTGGAACAATGCCCGGGCCCGTGGATCCCAGACGCTGGAACACTGCCTGGGCCCATGGATCCCAGACGCTGGAATACTGGCTTGGCGCGTGGATCCCAGACGCTGGAACACTGCCTGGGCCCGTGGATCCCACACACTGGAACACTGCCTGGGTCCGTGGATCCCACACGCTGGAACACCACCAGACCCTTGGTTCCAAGAGGCTGGAACACTGCCTGGGCCCGTGGTTCCAAGAGGCTGGAACACCAGCTGGGCCCGTGGATCCCAGACGCTGGAACACTGCCTGGGCCCATGGATCCCACACGCTGGAACACTGCCTGGGCCCGTGGATCCCACACGCTGGAACACCGCCTGGGCCCGTGAATCCCACACGCTGGAACACCGCCGGACCCGTGGATCCAAGAGGCTGGAACACCAGCTGGGCCCGCGGACCCCCCACGCTGGAACACCGCCTGGGCCCATGGATCCCAGACGCTGGAACAATGCCCGGGCCCGTGGATCCCAGACGCTGGAACACTGCCTGGGCCCGTGGATCCCAGACGCTGGAACACTGCCTGGGCCCGTGGATCCCAGACGCTGGAACACTGCCCGGGTCCGTGGATCCCAGACGCTGGAACACTGCCTTGGCCTGTGGATCCCAGACGCTGGAACAACACCCAGGCTCGTGGATCCCACACGCTGGAACACCGCCTGGGCCCGTGAATCCCACACGCTGGAACACCGCCGGACCCGTGGATCCAAGAGGCTGGAACACCAGCTGGGCCCGCGGACCCCCCACGCTGGAACACCGCCTGGGCCCATGGATCCCACACGCTGGAACAATGCCCGGGCCCGTGGATCCCAGACGCTGGAACACTGCCTGGGCCCGTGGATCCCAGACGCTGGAACACTGCCTGGGTCCGTGGATCCCAGACGCTGGAACACTGCCTTGGCCTGTGGATCCCAGACGCTGGAACACTGCCTGGGTCCGTGGATCCCAGACGCTGGAACACTGCCTGGGTCCGTGGATCCCAGACGCTGGAACACTGCCTGGGTCCGTGGATCCCAGACGCTG